>NC_053433.1:32081689-32384355 GCF_007990345.1 Gossypium hirsutum | reverse complement strand
ATATAATATGAGATAATGTAATTATATTTGAAAGTTAAATTTAGTAATAATGAGTTATGTTAAATTAAATGACTATGGTGCCAAGTTTATAAATTTATTAAAAATATGTCTATGGTACATGAAGTGCATTGAATTATCATACATAAATGTGATTTCTATGATTATGGATATTATGGGAAATTGTAAGTTCCTATGATTTTTAATAAGGCAATGTGTAATTTAATGTTATTGCCTTGATATTAAATGAGATGTAAGTTTATATGTAAGTAATTCATCAATATTACTTGTATTATGATATTTTATAATAATATTGGAAATATGTTTGTGGATAATTACTTGATTGGTGAAATTGTTAGAAAAGAGAGAGAAATCCCCGGTTGAACCTTCAGAAAGATTGGATGATACAGATAGTATGTAGCTAGGTCACATGTATGGTGCTGAGTGCACATCATGTGTACAAGAGAGCTACAAGACATTATGATGTAGCTAGGTCGCATGGGTGATACTATGTGTACACCATGTAGACAAGAGAGCTACGGGATATATGTAGCTAGGTCGCATGCGTGGCTCCAGGTGAAGGACACCATGTAGACAATAGAGCTACGAGATAAATTGGCTAGGTCACATGAGTGGTACTGAGTGTTCACCATGTGTACAAGAGAGCCGAACTCTATGATGGGAGGAGCTATGTGCCGAAACCACCAAGTATCAAGGATTGATCCGAAGTGTTCAACGGGAGACTCTCTATGTATTGCTTTGTGAGTTTTGTGATGAATAAGTGCATGAACTTGGTTATGTGAATGATGTGTTCATTAAGTGACCAGGATGTGGTAAGGTTATAAACAAGTAAGTTATACATGAGGATGATTTTATCGTGATCTTGTGATCATGGGCCTATACTTGTGATGTATGAAATGTGGTGAAAATGATTTGTGATATGCATGTTAAAATGAGGTTAATACAAAGAAAGTATGAAAGAGTGAATTAGCAATAAAACTGTTTTGGACAGTAGCAGTGACGTGATTTTGAAAAAGCACCAAAAGTAGTAGAAACTGAATCAGAGACTGAATGATATATAAAATTAAAGCTTAATAAGTTTATTTTCATATAAAAGAAACAGAGAAAGCAAAGGAGTTCTATATTTTTATATATTTATGTTTTTGTGAGACTGGTTCTGAAAGATTGCGTGATCCCCTGTTTTGACTTTGGAAAATCACAAAAAATGTGGAGAACAATAATTAGAGGCTCAAACTTATATTTTTAAAATTCATAATGAGTCTACTTTCAAGATAAATCAACAAGAACATTATCTGAGTTCTGTACTGTGAGATAATTTATTTGTAGTGAAGAGAGGTCAGAACTATCAGAAAGTGAAACAGGGGAAATTTTAATAAATAAACTGTACTAATTGGCTAAACCAAAAATTATGAAAATTTTATGGTGGAAAGATATGTGAGTCTAGCTTCAGGAGAAATTTACGGATCTTATTTGGACCTCTCTAGCTTAAATTATAAATAAGTAAGTGACTATGACTCGTGTGGACAGTTTGATGTGAGCATTTATTAGTAAATTGTGAAATCGTACTTACAAGAATGCTATATACATTAAGGATGTGGAATGGAGAGGAGGAGGAGGAAAATAAATATATGTGGAATACATGGAAACTATAGTATATGAAATATTGATATAACGAAATAAATGATATGTGTTTATAATAAAACAGAAAGAGAATGATATGTATCATGACATGTATATATATATGACTAGTCTCAATGTAATGTTTGTAGGGTATGGAGTTGAAGTAAAATGTTTCAGGCAAACATGTTATCCAGCGCATCTAAATTGTGGTACTTTATAAAGATATGATCTAGCTTTAAATATAAATGCTTGATGATTAAGCTGAAGATACTTGGTAAGATGATAATCTTGGTATAAATTTATAAGTGGTACTATAATAGACAAGGTAAAATGAGTATGAGAGACACATGTATGATGACATACAAATGCTATGTTTGTGGTTTAATTGAGAATGTTTAATCATTAAATGAATACATGTTATATGCTTTTGATTTTGTATAAGTGTGTAAGAGATTAAGGTTGACCAAAGCTTGGAAAATAGCCTAGGTATATTCTACACAGGCAGAGACACGACCATGTGTCTCAGCCGTGTATGGAATAAGACTTTGGGACACGGACGTGTGGAGCCTTAAAGTATGAAATTTCCAAGATTTTCGTAAGTTCTCGGTTTAGTCTTGAACCCTTTCTAAAGTATGTTTGGGCTTTGTAGGCTCAAATAAAGGACTATGTGTAAGTGAATGAACGTTTTGAAATATGAATGAAATTTTATGGGTTGTATTTTAGTTTAATGTTTGTATGTTTGTCCGGTAACGCATCGTACCTTATCCAGGCCTCGGGTACGGGTAAGGGGTGTTACATTTAGTGGTATCAGAGCAGGTTTAGTCGATTCTCAGACTAACGTAGCAAGTGTGAGAGTTTAGTTATACATGCCACAAATATGTGATAGTGTGATGTCTCCCGACACTAATGAGGACCATTTTGTTTAAAATGAAGTATTCTCCAACCGAGCTACATCTGACCATTTAATAGTAATATTGAAGTATTTGAATAAAGTTTAGTTATGATGTGTTAAACTCGGGAAGGTATGAATAAGAATTCGTGATATATGTATATGTGATAATATGTCAGATGAAAGTTTATATAGTGATATATTTATTCATATTTGTTTGGCCTACATATGCTGTTGCATGCTTGACTAAATTAATTAGTAAATGTGATGACTAAAGTTATTCAAAATTCATAGAATGTATGAGTGAGTGCACTTGTTTGAAATGAGATAATTGGAAATTTTATGTAAGACAGATATGAATAATAAATTATTTGAAGTGGATAGTATGATTATAATGATATATGTGGATAATGAAAAAAATATGTCATATAGATATACGCCAAATCGAGTTAGAGACTGTATGACCTCACCCCCTTACCGATGAGGTGTATATAATTCAAATTCATGGGAATCATGTTGACTAAGTTCATAAGTGTGGAATCAAAGTGTTCAGTGATAAAATAAATATAGATATGACCAGAGACTGAGAATGGTTGACAAGTGAAGGACAGAGTTAAAGAAATATCAGAGTTGACTGAGTTATCTTGGGATTCAAATTGATGACAGAGTGTTTCTAAAAGTATCTTCTTGAAAACAATTAGTTAGTAATGCTGGAAATTATGAGAAAGATACTAAACTTCACTTCGGTAAGATTTTTTAGGACGAAAATCTCTAAAGGGGGGAGTGTTGTAATAGCCCAAAATTGGGTCTAGTTGGAAAAGAGGTTTTCGGACCACAAAATCTGAGATAAAAATAATATTTTATGATTATTTTGATGTGTATGATTTGATTGCATGATTGTGTGAAAATTTCGTGAAGAAATTCTATGCATAAAGTGCTCAATTTGAAGTTAGGGACTAAATTGAATAAGTTGCAAAACTTGCATTCTAGAAGTTTCTAGTATGAAATTGCTTTGAAATATTAATTAGGAGGTCTTAAATAGAAATTTGACCAATTTCTAAGTGATGGAAAAAAATTGGACATGGATGGAATTTTTGAAAGTTTAGTAAGGAAGGGCATTTTGGTCATTTGGTAATTAAAAGAAATAAAAAAGGAAAATAAAGCCAAAATTTACTCATCTTTTTCATGGAGGCCGAAATTAGGATGGGGGAAACCATGGCTAGGGTTTTCAAGCTTTCCAAGCTCAATAGTAAGGCCGTTCTAGCCCCGTTTTTCAAGTTCTTTACGTTTTTAGAGTCCCGATAATTTGATTAAGCTTATTCTAGCAATAATTTAAGCTAGAGTTCATATTTGGAAAAATACTCATAGGTGAAATGTGTTTATTTTGACACTTTATGATAGTACATGAGGTTTTAAATTATGTTAGACAACTTGTGCTACTCGATTTTGAGTGAAAACGAGTAAAAGGGCTTAATCGGTAAAAATACCTAATAGTAATAAGTATATGTTAAAGTGAGAATTTGATGTTTCCATTGAAGAGAAAAGTGATCAGCATGTCATAAAACATAAGAATAAGGGATGAAGTTTAATTCCCGAGCCTAGGGGTAAAAGCATAAATATGCAAAAGTTTAAGGGCAAAACTGTAAATTTTCCAAAGTTTGAGTTAAGGACTGTTTTGAATAGTACATTAATTAAATAAGTAAAATATGATGTTTTAGATCTCGAAAAATGAGATTTGAACCTAGAATGAGAGAAAAATCAAAAATTGGGAAAGTAGGTTAAATGACCGTTTTAGTATCGAGGTAAGTTCATATGTATAATAAGCATTAATTTATGCATGCTTTAATGTAAAATTGATATATTTACTATGATTTCCGAGGTATTGAAAGTATGTAAGTTGGTATGATAATAATACAGCAATAATGCTGTAATTTATATTTGAAAGTTAAATTTAGTGAATTAATTGAGTTATGTTAAATTAAATGATTATGGTGCCAAGTTTATAAATTGATTTAAAAATATGTCTATGGTACATGAAGTGCATTGAATTATCATACATAAATGTGATTTCTATGATTATGTATATTATGGGAAATTGTAAGTTCATATGATTTTTAATAAGGCAATGTGTAATTTAATGTTATTGCCTTGATATTAAATGAGATGTAAGTTTATATGTAAGTAATACATCAATATTACTTGTATTATGATATTTTATAATAATATTGGAAATATGTTTGTGGATAATTACTTGATTGGTGAAATTGTTGGAAAAGAGAGAGAAATCCCCGGTTGAACCTTCAGAAAGATTGGATGATACAGATAGTATGTAGCTAGGTCACATGTATGGTGCTGAGTGCACATCATGTTTACAGGAGAGCTACAAGACATTATGATGTAGCTAGGTCGCATCGGTGATACTATGTGTACACCATGTAGACAAGAGAACTACGAGATATATGCAGCTAGGTTGCATGCGTGGCTCCAGGTGAAGGACACCATGTAGACAAGAGAGCTACGAGATAATTGGCTAGGTCACATGGGTGGTACTGAGTGTTCACCATGTGTACAAGAGAGCCGAACTCTATGATGGGTGGAGCTATGTGTTGAAACCACCAAGTATCGAGGATTGATCCGAAGTGTTCAACGGGAGACTTTCTATGTATTGCTTTGTGAGTTTTGTGATGAATAAGTGCATGAGCTTGGTTATGTGAATGATGTGTTCATTAAGTGACCAGGATGTGGTAAGGTTATAAACAAGTAAGTTATACATGAGGATGATTTTATGGTGATCTTGTGATCATGGGCCTATACTTGTGATGTATGAAATGTGGTGAAAATGATTTGTGATATGTATGTTAAAATGAGGTTAATACAAAGAAAGTGTGAAAGAGTGAATTAGCAATAAAACTATTTTGGACAGTAGCAGTGATGTGATTTTGAAAAATCACCAAAAATAGTAGGAATTGAATCAGAGACTGAATGAGATATAATATTAAAGCTTAATAAGTCTATTTTCATATAAAAGTGAAAGAGAAAGCAAAGGAGTTCTATATTTTTAGATATTTATGTTTTTGTGAGACTGGTTCTGAAAGATTGCGTGATCCCCTTTTTGATTTTGGAAAATCCCAAAAATTTGGATAAAAATAATTAGAGCCTCAAACTTATATTTTTAAAATTCATAATGAGTATACTTTCAATATAAATCAACAAAAACATTATCCGAGTTCTGTACTGTGAGATAATTAATTTTAAGTGCAGAGAGGTCAGAACTATCAGAAACTGAAACAGGGGAAATTTTAATAAATAAACTGTACTAATTGGCTAAATCAAAAATTTTGAAAATTTTATGGTGGAAAGATATGTGAGTCTGTCTTCAGGGGAAATTTATGGATCTTAATTTGGACCTTTGTAGCTCGGATTATAAATAAGTAAGTGACTATGACTCGTGTGGACAGTTTGATGTGAGCATTTATTAGTAAATTGTGCAATCGTACTTACAAGAATGCTATATACATTAAGGATGTGGAATGGATAGGAGGAGGAGGAAAATAAATATATGTGGAATACATGGAAACTATGGTATATGAAATATTGATATAATGAAATAAATGATATGTGTTTATAATAAAACAGAAAGAGAATGATACGTATCATGACATGTATATATATATGACTAGTCTCAATGTAATGCTTGTAGGGTATGGAGTTGAGTTAAAATGTTTCAGGCAAACATGTTATTCTGCGCATCTAAATTGTGGTATTTTATAAAGATATGATCTAGCTTTAAATATGAATGCTTGATGATTGAGCTGAAGATACTTAGTAAGATGATAATCTTGGTATAAATGTATAAGTGATACTATAATAGACAAGGTAAAATGAGTATGAGAGACACATGTATGACGACATACAAATGCTATGTTTGTGGTTTAATTGAGAATGTTTAATCATTAAATGAATACCATGTTATATGCTTTTAATTTTGTATAAGTGTGTAAGAGATTAAAGTTGACCAAAGCTTGGAGAATATTCTATACAGGCAGAGACACGACCATGTGTCTCAGCCGTGTATGGAATACGACTTTGGGACACAGGCGTGTGGAGCCTTAAAGTATGAAATTTCCAAGATTTTTGTAAGTTCTCGGTTTAGTCCCGAACCCTTTCTAAAGTATGTTTTGGGCTTCGTAGGCTCAAATAAGGGACTATGTGTAAGTGAATGAACGTTTTAAAATATGAATGAAATTTTATGGGCCGTATTTTAGTTTAATGTTTGTATGTTTGTCCTGTAACACCTCGTACCTTATCCCGGCCTCGGGTACGGGTAAGGGGTGTTAGATTTAGTGGTATCAGAGCAGGTTTAGTCAATTCTGGAACTAACATAGCAAGTGTGAGAGTTTAGTTATACATGCCACAAATATGTGATAGTGTGATGTCTCCCGACACTAATGAGGACCATTTTGTTTAAAATGAAGTATTCTCCAACCGAGCTACATCTGACCATTTAATAGTAATATTGAAGTATTTGAATAAAGTTTAGCTACGATGTGTTAAACACGGGAAGGTATGAATAAGAATTCGTGATATATGTATATGTGATAATATGTCAGATGAAAGTTTATATAGTGATATATTTATTCATATTTGTTTGGCCTACATATGCTGTTGCATGCTTGACTAAATTGATTAGTAAATGTGATGACTAAAGTTATTCAAAATTCATAGAATCTATGAGTGAGTGCACTTGTTTGAAATGAGATAATTGGAAATTTTATGTAAGACAGATATGAATAATAAATTGTTTGAAGTGGATAGTATGATTATAATGATATATATGGATAATGAAAAAAATGTGTCGTATAGATATACGTCAGAATCGAGTTAGAGACTGTACGACCTCACCCCCTTACCGATGAGGTGTATATAACGGAAATTCATGAGAATCATGTTGACTAAGTTCATAAGTGTGGAATCAAAGTGTTCAGTGATAAAATAATTATAGATATGACCAGAGACTAAGAATGCTTGACAAGTGAAGGACAGAGTTAGAGAAATATTAGAGTTGACTGAGTTATCTTGGGATTCAAATTGATGACAGAGTGTTTCTGAAAGTATCGTCTTGAAAAAAATTAGTTAGTAATGCTGGAAATTATGAGAAAGATACTAAACTTCACTTCGGTAAGATTTTCAAGGACGAAAATCTCTAAAGGGGGGAGAGTTGTAATAGCCCAAAATTGGGTCTAGTTGGAACAGAGGTTTCGGGACCACAAAATTTGAGATAAAAATAATTATTTTATGATTATTTTGAGGTTTATGATATGATTGCATGATTGTGTGAAAATTTCGTGAAGAAATTCTATGCATAAAGTGCTCAATTTGAAGTTAGGGACTAAATTGAATAAGTTGCAAAACTTGCATTCTAGAAGTTTCTAGTATGAAATTGATTTGAAATATTAATTAGGAGGTCTTAAATAGAAATTTGACCAATTTCTAAGTGATGGAAAAAAATTGGACGTGGATGGAATTTTTGAAAGTTTAGTAAGGAAGGGCATTTTGGTCATTTGGTAATTAAAAGAAATAAAAAGGGAAAATAAAGCCAAAATTTACTCATCTTTTTCATGGAGGCCGAAACTAGCATGGGGGAAACCATGGCTAGGGTTTTCAAGCTTTCCAAGCTCAATAGTAAGTCCGTTCTAACCCCGTTTTTCAAGTTCTTTACGTTTTTAGAATCCCGGTAATTTGATTAAGCTTATTCTAGCAATAATTTAAGCTAGGGTTAATATTTGGACAAATACCCATAGGTGAAATGTGTTTATTTTGACATTTTATGATAGTATATGTGGTTTTAAATTATGTTAGACAACTTGTGCTACTCGATTTTGAGTGAAAACGAGTAAAAGGGCTTAATCGGTAAAAATACCTAATAGTAATAAGTATATGTTAGAGTGAGAATTTGATGTTTCCATAGAAGAGAAAAGTTATCAGCATGTCATAAAACATAAGCATATGGGATGAAGTTTAATTCCCGAGCCTAGGGGCAAAAGCATAAATATGCAAAAGTTTAGGGGCAAAATTGTAAATTTTCCAAAGTTTGAGTTAAGGACTGTTTTGAATAGTACATTAATTAAATAAGTAAAATATGATGTTTTAGAACCCAGAAAATGAGATTTGAACCTAGAATGAGAGAAAAATCAAAAATTGGGAAAGTTGGTTAAATGGCCGTTTTAGTATCGAGGTAAGTTCATATGTATAATAAGCATTAATTTATGCATGTTTTATTGTAAAATTGATATATTTACTATGATTTCTGAGGTATTGAAAGTATGTAAGTTGGTATGATAATAATACAGCAATAATGTTGTAATTTATATTTGAAAGTTAAATTTAGTGAATTAATTGAGTTCTGTTAAATTAAATGACTATGGTGCCAAGTTTATAAATTGATTTAAAAATATGTCTATGGTACATGAAGTGCATTGAATTATCATACATAAATGTGATTTCTATGATTATGGATATTATGGGAAATTGTAAGTTCATATGATTTTTAATAAGGCAATGTGTAATTTAATGTTATTGCCTTGATACTAAATGAGATGTAAGTTTATATGTAAGTAATAGATCAATATTACTTGTATTATGATATTTTATAATAATATTGGAAATATGTTTGTGGATAATTACTTGATTGGTGAAATTGTTGGAAAAGAGAGAGAAATCTCGGTTGAACCGTCGGAAAGATTGGATGATACATATAGTATCTAGCTAGGTTACATGTATGGTGCTGAGTGCACATCATGTGTACAAGAGAGCTACAAGACATTATGATGTAGCTAGGTTGCATGGGTGATACTATGTGTACACCATGTAGACAAGAGAGCTACGGGATATATGTAGCTAGGTCGCATGCGTGGCTCCAGGTGAAGGACACCATGTAGACAAGAGAGCTAATAGATAAATTGGCTAGGTCACATGGGTGGTACTGAGTGTTCACCATGTGTACAAGAGAGCCGAACTCTATGATGGGTGGAGCTATATGCTGAAACCACCAAGTATCGAGGATTGATCTGAAGTGTTCAACGGGAGACTCTCTATGTATTGCTTTGTGAGTTTTGTGATGAATAAGTGCATGAACTTGGTTATGTGAATGATGTGTTCATTAAGTGACCAGGATGTGGTAAGGTTATAAACAAGTAAGTTATACATGAGGATGATTTTATGGTGATCTTGTGATCATGGGCCTATACTTGTGATGTATGAAATGTGGTGAAAATGATTTGTGATATGTATGTTAAAATAAGGTTAATACAAAGAAAGTGTGAAAGAGTGAATTAGCAATAAAACTGTTTTGGACAGTAGCAGTGATAACGGTAGATTTGATTAGGACTATTAAGGAATTTCAGGATGTATTCCCAGATGAACTTCCTAGATTACCCCCGAGCAGAGAAGTCGAGTTTGGAATCGACTGATTACCTGGTACAGCTCCTGTGTCCATTGCGCCTTATTTGATGGCACCAAAGGAGTTGGTAGAATTGAAATCTTAGATACAGGAACTGTTGGATAGAGGGTTTATAAGACCAAGTGTTTCCCCGTGGGGCATACCAGTACTGTTTTTAAAGAAGAAAGATGGGACTATGCGAATGTGTATTGACTATCGGCAGTTGAATACACTGACGATCAAGAATAAGTGCATGGTGCGCCAGCATCGATAATTTCAGACCGAGACCCAAGGTTTACATCGCCGTTTTGGCAGAAGTTGCATGAGGCATTGGGAACGCGATTGGATTTCAATACGGCTTTTCACCGTCAGTCGGATCGGCAGTCAGAGAGGGTTATTTAGATTTTAGAGGATATGTTGAGGGGTTGTGCTATTGATTTTAGAGGTAGCTGGGAGGACCATTTGCCATTGGCGGAGTTCGTGTATAACAATAGTTACCAAGCAAGTATTCAGATGGCTCCATATGAGGCACTATATGGGCGAAGGTGTCGTTCGCCTACTTGTTGGGCAGAATTGGGGGAAAGGCAAATACTTGGGCTAGAGTTGGTAGCAGATACTGAGTACAAGATTAAGGTGATCAGGAATCGGTTAAAAGAGGCAGCGGATCGACAAAAGTCTTATGCCGATCAGAAGCGTAAGGATATTGAATATGCAATAGGGGACATGGTCTTTTTGAAAGTTTCACCTTGGAAGAAGATTTTGAGATTTGGTAAGAAGGGTAAGTTGAGCCCACGGTTTATTGGGCCTTACCGAATCATTAAGCGGATAGGGCCGGTGGCTTATCAGCTAGAGTTACCTCCAGAACTGGATCGTATTCACGACGTTTTCCATGTGTCCATGCTAAGGCGATATCGTTCTGACCCAACTCATATCGTGCTAGTTGCAGAAATCGAAGTACGGTCAGTTTTGACCTTTGAAGAGGAACCTGTGCAAATACTTGATCGCGATGTCAAGGTGTTGAGAAGGAGGTCAGTCCCATTAGTGAAGGTACTTTGGAAGAACCATGGCAAGGAAGAAGCTACTTGGGAGACCGAAGAGGCAATGTGTCAGCAGTACCCTCAACTGTTTGGATCAGGTAAATTTCGAGGCCGAAATTTCTTTAAGGAGGGTAGAGTTGTAACATCCTGATTTTTGGGTTTTTCGTGATTCTTGATATTTTAAGTAAGTTTCTAAAATTTGGTATGTGATTATGGAATTCATAATTTGGGTATGTAAATGGGCTTATGGAAGGCCCATGAGTTGGCCAAAACCCGGTAGAATTTTTAAAATTTGGACTTAGGAGTTAGGGGTTCTGCTAGGTGCCCTTATATAAAGTTGTGGGTAAAATGTATCACAAAAAGAGCTTTAGTAAAGTGGCAAGGGTGACGCCACTAAGCTCCTAAAAAGGTGGCATGTCGAGCATAAGGGAAGACAGGGGATTGATTCCCTGTGTTGGCAAGTAAGAGTATTTATTTTTATGTGCAGGAAGGGTAAGTGTTGGAATCCAAGTGGATTCTGTAAAAGGAGAGTTTGGATCAAGTCAAATGCATGGATTAAGGAGGGATAAGGGGAGAGATTTTAGGGATTTGATATGAAGATAAATTTGGCCGAATAAGGGAGATTGGAGGGGGGAATTTCGGCAGAGAGGTTTAGTTAGGGATTTTCGGCACTTAGGTATTTTTGTGCCATTTTCTCCCTGGAGGATTAGTCTTTTTCTCTATTTTTCTTTTGCAGCTGAATCTACCATCTCTTCTTCCATCTTTTCTTCCTTCTCCTTCTTTCAAACCAGCCCACTATTCCCTCCATTCACCCATTGTTTCTTTCCTTTATCTCTACTTTTGCCGAAATACCGCAAAAAGCCGAAGTGAAGATATGGGGTGCCGATTCTTTGTGACCAGCAACCTTTTCTTTCCTTTTCAATTGTTGGCGTTCAATTCCTTTACCTTTTAGGCGTACGGATTTAAGAGAAGAAAGACTGTGGTAAGTGGTCGAACTCTAAATCATTCCTAGAGTAACTTTTGGCCAAAAGCCGAAACCCCTCTAGTTTAGGGAGGTGGCCGAATATGGGTATAGGCCTTATGGGGTCTTCTTTTAATATTTTTGTGGTTTATTTAGTGGAGGGGCAGCAAGGTGTAGTGTCGACTTGGAGTAGCTTGGATCACCGGAGTGGCTAGACCTAGTCATCAATCGCGGCAAGGTAAGATTCCTAAGGCCACTATAGATGGTGGCCGAATGTGTAAGTATTAATATTAGATGATTTTTGGTTTGGTTCAATTATTGGAAGTTGATTATTAACGATGGATTATAAGAGAAATCGTGTAGGAGATCTCATCGAGGAATATCGCCAAATAGGTGTGTAACAAACCCTCTTTCACGAGCTTAAAGCGATAAATGTCGAAAAGCTGAAATGCCAAAACTCTGGCATTTCGAGGACTCATGAGCAAGCGAACGCTCATTAGTTAGTTAGATTCATTGAGATGATGATCAGGAACATTGGAAACGGTAAGAACGTGATTTTTGGCATTCACGGTAAGTTGGGCCTCGAGGGGCTGCAATAGGGCCCAATAGGCTTTCGGGACCATTTGGGTAAAATTGGTAGAAAATGGAAATCTGTTAAATTGCATGTTAAGACTGTTAATACTGTTATGGATATAGGCTAAATGGGCCTAGATGACAAAATCGGCTAAGTAGGCCCATTAGGGGTTTGGGCCCAAAAGCCCGAGTTTGATAAAGTGGGTTAAAGATCATTGTTTAAACACTTAGAAATATTGATAATTGTTGATGAACATGGAAAACCCTGATATTTTGTAAAATTACGAAATTACCCTTATAATGTGAAAAATGACTGTTTTGCCCTTGTGGGCAAGTGACTGACTTGGACTGTGTGGTTGATGAATTCGATTGTGAATATATGTTGGTGATATGAATGACTTGACTGTGATTGTTTGGTTCAAATATGGGCATGACATTCTGCATACATGACATGTTGCATGGGTTGGGTTTTATAAATGGAGAAAGTGCTAAAAGGGCTATGCCCTAGTTTACCGAAAAGGGCTTTGCCCCAGTTTATCAAAAAGGGCTTTGCCCCAGTTATTAAAAGAGGCTAGGCCTCCAGTTATATGATAAAGCAGCTATGCTGCCAGTGGAGAGTTTGGTTGGGTGGGTTGAGTTATTCCCCACATGGTGTGTTGGTTGGCACGGGTGGAGAGTAGCGGATGGTGGGTTGAGTAGTCTCCCCAAATAGGCTTGCATTCTCTCATTGACATTACATGTGATATTGAAATGGGCCTGTGGGCCATACCGTTTACAGTAAAGGCTTCGGCCCAGTAATATGAAATATGAAAAGGCTTCGGCCCAGTGTTATTGTAACACCCCGAAACCGTGGCCGTCACCGGGGTCGAACACGAGGTGTTATCTGGCTTAGTTCATCACTTATACAGCTCAAACAATTTATTTAAAACTCCCAGACAGGCTGTCAATCTGCGTTATAGTCACTTAAAAATTCGTATCTTGAGTTCTGAAACTCGAAATCCAATTCCGCAAATTTTTCCTGAAACTAGACTCATATATCTATCTATTAAAATTTTCCACAATTTTTGATCAGTCCAATTAGTACAGTTTATTAGTTAAAGTCTCCCCTGTTTCAAGGTTTGACTACTCTGACCTCTCTGTATTACGAACCAGATATCTCCCTGTACAGAGATTCAATGACTATGCCGTTTGTCCCTAATAAAACTATACTCAATAAGGAATCTGTAAATATAAAGTATGACTTCTAATTATCTTTTTAGAATTTATGGTGAATTTCCAAAGTCGGAACAGGGGATCCAGAAATTGTTCTGGCCCTATTTCATAAGGTTTTAAATATCTCATGCAATATAGCTCATGTACTTGTTTTACTTCTTCCATCTGAAAATAGACTCATCAACTTCGATTCCATAATTTATTCATTATTTAATTCCATTTCTACTATTTTTAGTGATTTTTCAATTTCACATCACTACTGCTGTCTGCATCTATTATTAGAGTAAATTTTACCTATTAGAGTAATTTAACATACATATCACCAAGTATGATCATGACTAGCCATACCAAAGGCTAATCATTTCCAAGCATTTCCTTACTACTCAATAACCATATCATGAGTGTAACACCGAAAATGATTAGCCATGACAAACGGCATAATAATCAAATAGACTTTAACTATTACTTATAACTAAGTATCATAAGACTAAATCCAACTTAACATTTATGCCATTTTCGCATGGCTAAAAGTATACATACCAAAGTTCAAACAAAACATAATAGCCTATACATGCTGAAATGTTCTCTTAGGCCAACTAAGAAGAAGATACCAAAAAGTTGCAAGCTGGTGTGATGACTTTGACGATGCTCCGAACACGCAAAATGGGTCAAGGAAATCTAAATAGAAAACAAACAAACACACAAAATGAGTATTAAACCCAGTAAGTCATAAGCAATAATATACATATCGTTGATATGATATTGCGAGAAAAATAATATAAGATCAACCAATTTCAGTCATGCCGGATTATGTTACATTCACATATTTTACTGACCCGACCACAGGCCAAAGCTTGCTATCAATCAACTATTATACAATCAAACACTTTAAAACCTTCTCTCAATTTATAGAACAATGTCAAAGTATATACACTTATGCATATTCATTTCATGCCTCATTTTGATATTTCAGTTAATAGCACTAACACTATATGCTTTCCATATGCTACTTATACCATCAACCGAATTCGCACACATAGTGCATAAGGATTTTCGCACACATAGTGCCATGATACACCGCACACTTAGTGCCCCAAAAGTTCAATCACGTATTAACATTTAAATCAACACACATAGTGCCTTTCAGCTTCGCACACTTAGTGCTAGTATCGAATCCTCATAGTAAAACAATTTACCTAACTTAATTGTCACATACGGCCACAATTATAAATGCATATACAATTAATCTCATAAAAACTTATGGACTTACATTACGTCGGATGAAATGATTCCCAAATGACTATTCGATATTCTTTGCTTTGCCTTTACTTGATTCTCCTCCCTTGGATTCTTGAGCTTAATCAACTGTTTAGGATGGCCGGATGTTTAGAAATTTCCTTCCTTTCTTTCCTTTAGCTTACGGCCATGGCAAGAGGAAGAAGATGAACACTTTCTCTTTCCTTCCTCTTATTTTATTCATCTTTATTTTATTTATTTTGTTTAATTAACCTATTATCTAATATAAAATTGCTATAAATTCAACTTAGTGGTAGTGCATTATTGTTTGGCCGGCCACTACTTGTCAATTTGGGTAAATTGACATGCAAACCCAAGCTTTCCCACATTGTTGTTATTTGATCCTTACAAATTGTCTATCATCTTTTCTAAGTCTCTCAACTAGGTCCTTTCGAATTAATTCACATTCCTAAAGCTAATATTAAGCATTTAATTTCATACATTCATTGTCGCACATAAATTTATGTAATTAAAACACAAAAATAAATTTTTGACTCGGTAATGTGGTCCCGAAATCACATTCCGACTAGGGTCTACTTAGGGTTGTCACAACTCTCCCTCACATAAGGAATTTTCGTCCCCCGAAAATCTTACCAATAAATAAGTTTGGATATCGATCCTTCATAGTGTCTTCGAGTTCCCAAGTTGCTTCTTCGACCCTGTGTTTAACCCACAGTACTTTCACTAATGAGATTTTCTTATTTCGTAGTTGTTTTACTTCTCTTGCCAAAATACAAATCGGTTCATCTTCGTAACTCAAATCAGGTTGAATTTCAACCTCTGATGGATTAATTATGTGCGATGGATCAGATCTATAACGTCAAAGCATCGAGACATGAAAAACATTGTGAATCTTCTCAAGTTCAGGGGGTAAAATCAATCTGTATGCGACTGGTCCAATTCGTTCAGATATCTCATACGGTCCGATGAACCTCGGACTCAACCTTTACGGCCAAATCTGAGTACCTTTTTCCAAGGTGAGAGTTTAAGAAACACCTTGTCTCCGACCAGATATTCAATGTTTTTTCGTTTCAAATCCGCGTACGACTTCTGACGATCTGAAGCTGCCTTCAAACTTTCACTAATTACTTTTACTTTCTGCTCAGCATCTTTAATCAAATCGACCCCGAAGACTTTACTTTCGCTAAGTTCGGTCCAAAATAACGGTGTACGGCATTTACGACCATATAAGGCCTCGTAAGGTGCCATCTTAATACTTGATTGAAAACTATTATTGTACGCGAATTCAATCAAAGGTAAGTACTTTTCCCATGAACCACAGAACTCTAAGATACAACATCTCAACATATCCTCAAGTATTTGAATTATCCGTTCGGATTGACCATCGGTTTGGGGATGAAAAGTGGTACTAAAGTGTAACTTGGTACCTAATGCTTCCTGCAATTTCTTCCAAAATCGTGATGTGAATCTCGGGTCTCTATCCGACATAATAGAAACAGGTACTCCATGTAATCGAACAATTTGGGAGACATATAATTCTGCCAATTTATCGAGCGAAAAATCTGTACGGACAGGGATAAAATGAGCAGACTTCGTCAACCTATCTACAATAACCCAGATTGAGTCTTTCTTACTCTACGTCACCGGCAACCCAGATACAAAATCCATGGTGATTCGATCCCATTTCCATTCGGGTATCATGATCGGTTGAAGTAATCCCGAAGGCACTTGATGTTCCGCCTTCACTTGTTGACATATCAAACACTTCGAAACAAAGTTAGAAATGTCCCGCTTCATACCAGGCCACCAAAATTGATGTTTTAGATCATTGTACATTTTCGTACTACCCGGGTGAACTAACATTCGACTGCTATGAGCCTCATTCAAAATTATTGAAATAAGTTCTGAATTTCTTGGAATACATAATCGACTTCTGAACCTCAAACAGTCGTTGTCATCAATTTGAAACTCTAATTCCGTATTCAAAACACATTCAGCTCGTTTAGCAACCAATTCGTCATCGACTTTCTGAGCTTCACGAATTTGAAGAATCCATAATGGTTTGGTCTTTAATTCTGCTACTAACTCACTATCGGATAAAACTGACAGATGTACATTCATTGCTCACAAAGCAAATAGTGATTTGCGACTTAAAGCATCGGCGACCATGTTAGCCTTTCCCGGGTGATAGTTGATGACAAGCTCATAATCTTTCAACAACTCAAACCAACGCCTTTGTCGCAAATTCAATTCTTTTTGAGTCATCAAATATTTGAGGCTTTTGTGATCCGAATATACATGACACTTCTCTCCAAACAAGTAATGTCGCCATATTTTTAAAGCGAAAACAATTGCAGCTAATTCGAGATCATGAGTCGGATAGTTTTTCTCATGCGGCTTCAGCTGTCTTGATGCATATGCTACCACTCGACCTTCTTGCATCAGCACACAACCCAGCCCAAGCAAAGATGCATCACTATAAATGACAAACTCTTTACCGGATTCTGGCTGTACTAACACTGGAGCTTCTGTCAAACATGTTTTCAATCGGTCGAAACTTTTCTGGCATATTTCCGACCATTCAAACTTAACATCTTTTTGAAGTAGTTGTGTCATCGGTGTGGCTATCATTGAGAAGCCCTTTACAAACCGTCTGTAGTAACCGACAAGCCCCAAAAAGCTCCTAACTTCAGTAACATTCTTTGGAGGCTTCCAATCAGTTATGGCTGATATTTTGCTCGGATCAACTCGAATACCCGACGCGGATACCACATGTCCCAAAAAGCTAACTTCTCTAACCCAGAACTCACATTTACTGAATTTCGCGTATAATTGCTTGTCTCGTAAAATCTGTAATACCAATTTCAGGTGTTCGGCATGTTCAGATTCATCATGCGAATAGACCAAAATGTCGTCGATAAATACAACTACAAACCGATCCAAATACAGTCTGAAGATCTGATTCATCAAGTCCATAAATACCGCAGGGGCATTAGTGAGCCCAAACGCCATCACTAAGAACTCGTAGTGACCGTATCTCATTCTGAAAGAAGTTTTAGGTGTATCTGAGTCTCGAACTCGTAACTGATAATAACCCGATCTCAAATCTATCTTTGAGAACACTGAGGCTCCCTTCAGTTGATCAAACAAGTCATCAATACGCGGTAACAGATATTTATTCTTTATTGTCACTTTATTCAATTGACGATAGTCGATGCATAATCTCATGGTTCCATCCTTCTTTTTCACAAACAATACTGGTGCACCCCAAGGTGAGAAACTCGGTCGAGTGAAACCTCTATCCGTCAACTCTTGCAAGTGAGCTTTCAATTCTTTTAATTCGGTTGGTGCCATATGATACGGAGCTATCGAAATCGGTGTAGTCCCAGGTACAAGTTCAATGCCAAACTCCACCTCCCGAACCGGTGGTAACCCTGGTAATTCTTCGGGAAAAACATTCGGATAATCACAAACCACTGGCACAGATTCAAGCTTCTTTTCTAACTCTTTGTCATCAAGTACGTACGCAAGGTATGCTTCACACCCCTTTCTCACATATTTCTGGGCGGTCATTGAGGATATTATTGCTGTCATTCTGTTCAAGCCAGTAGACTCAACTCGAACTATCTCATTGTTTGTGCATCTCAAATCAATGGTCTTTCTTTTGCAATTTACAACTGCATCATGTACGGTTAGCCAATCCATACTGAGGATAACATCAAATTCATCGAACGGTAAGAGCATCAAATCGGTCGAAAAGCAGAAATCTCAGATTATTAGGGGACATTTCTTACACACTTTGTCGACAAGTACATATCGACCCAGGGGATTCGACACTCGAATTACAAACTCAGTAGACTCAATAGGTAGAGTCTTACTGGATGCTAAAGTTTCACACACATAAGAATGAGTAGAGCCAGGGTCAATCAATGCAGTCACATCAGTATTAAAAAGTGTGAAAGTACCAGTGATAACATCAGGGGAGGATGCCTCCTCTCGCGCGCGGATGGCATAAGCTCTGGCAGGAGCACGAGTCTCGGATCGAACAGCCGTATCAGAAGTCCTTCTCTGACTACCACCCCTACCTCCTATGTTTCTCGATGGTCTACCTCTAGCCGCTGCATCACTCGATCTCGCACCTTGCATCTTATTTTTCTCGTCAGATTTCATACAATCTCGAATGAAATGATCCCTCGAACCGCATCTATAATAGGCTCTGTTGATAGACTTACCCCAACATTCACCTACATGTCGTCTTCCACATTGTGGACATTCAGGTTTCTCTTGTCGATTATTACCAACACTTGCAACCGAAGTAGCTCGGGAGTCCGTCGATGGTCGCTCCCTAATAGAAATCCCTGCAGTAGTCTTCGATTTATTACTATCATCTTTGAATTTCTTTCCAACAGGAAAAGAAGTTTTACCCGCCGATCTTTTACGAATGTCTCTAGCTTCAAACTCAGCTTTCTTTTTCTCCTTCCCAAGTTCTTCAGCCTTGCAAGCCCGTTCAACTAGTGTTACAAATTCTTTTATTTCTAAAATACCCACCAGTAGCTTTAAATCTTCATTCAATCCTTCTTCAAATCTTTCGCACATGGCAACTTCATCGACTACACACTCCCGAGCATATCGACTGAGTCTTACAAACTCACGTTCATATTCAGTTACTATCGAACTACATTGTTTGAGCTCTAAAAATTCTTTACGCTTTTGATCCATGAATCGTTGACTAATATACTTCTTACAAAACTCCGCCTGAAAAAAGTCCCAAGTAACTCGTTCCCTCGGAACAATAGAAATCAGAGTCCTCCACCAATAGTAGGCTGAGTCTCGTAACAAGGATATGGCACACTTTAGACACTCATCAGGTGTGCAAGATAGCTCTTCAAAGACACAGATGGTGTTATCAAGCCAAAACTCGACCCTTTCAGCATCATCAGTAGCTATGGCTCGGAAGTCCTCGGCCCCACGCTTCCTAATCAAATCCACAGGAGGTTTACTCGGCCTCAATGGATCAGTATTTATCGATATTATAGGCACCGGAGCCGAATTATTCAAATTCGGGAATGGTTGAGCAGCCGGGTTAGTTTGAGCATATTGTGCGACCCACTCGTTCATCATGTTAAGGAAGGCTTGCTTTGCCCCATCATTTTGAGTATTCGCAGATGATTGAGGTTCAACTGGTGGTGTTCCTTGTGCAGGAGCAGCCGCTACACTCTCAACATCATCCGGTAAGGCTCTCTCTAAATTAGGTTCCATTTACTAATCAAAACAATAATTTCCACTGTCAGAAGTCATCACACTAACATTTACTAACATTATGGCATGTATAGCTAGACTCATACGCGCTACAGTAGTCCTAGAATCGACTAAACCATAGCTCTGATACCAATAAAATGTAACACCCGAAACCGTGGCCGTCACCGGGGTCGAACACGAGGTGTTATCTGGCTTAGTTCATCACTTATACAGCTCAAACAATTTATTTAAAACTCCCAGACAGGCTGTCAATCTACGTTATAGTTACTTAAAAATTCGTATCTTGAGTTCTGAAACTCGAAATCCAATTCTGAAAATTTTTCCTATAAATAGACTCATATATCTATCTATTAAAATTTTTCCACAACTTTTGATTGGTTCAATTAGTACAGTTTATTAGTTAAAGTCTCCCCTGTTTCAGGGTTTGACTACTCTGACCTCTGTGTATTACAAACCAGATATCTCCCTGTACAGAGATTCAATGACTATGACGTTTGTTCATAATAAAACTAGACTCAATAAGGAATCTTTACATATAAAGTATGACTTCTAATTATCTTTGTAGAATTTACGGTGAATTTCCAAATTCGGAATAGGGGATCCAGAAATCGTTCTGGCCCTCTTTCACAAGGTTTTAAATATCTCATGCAATATAGCTCATATACTTGTTTTACTTCTTCCATGTGAAAATAGACTCATCAAGCTTCGATTCCAAAATTTATTCATTATTTAATTCTATTTCTACTATTTTTAGTGATTTTTAAATTTCACATCACTACTGCTGTCTGCATCTATTATTAGAGTAAATTTTACCTATTAGAGTAATTTAACATACATATCACCAAGTATGATCATGACTAGCCATACCAAAGGCTAATCATTTCCAAGCATTTCCTTACTACTCAATAACCATATCATGAGTGTAACACCAGAAATGATTAGCCATGACAAACGGCATAATAATCAAATAGACTTTAACTATTACTTATAACTAAGTATCATAAGACTAAATCCAACTTAACATTTATGCCATTTTCGCATGGCTAAAAGTATACATACCAAAGTTCAAACAAAACATAATAGCCTATACATGCCGAAATGTTCTCTTAGGCCAACTAAGAAGAAGATACCAAAAAGTTGCAAGCTGGTGTGATGACTTTGACGATGCTCCTTACACGCAAAATGGGTCAACGAAATCTAAATAGAAAACAAACAAACACACAAAATGAGTATTAAACCCAATAAGTCATAAGCAATAATATACATATCGTTGATATGAGACTGCGAGAAAAATAATATAAGATCAACCAATTTCAGTCATGCCGGATTATGTTACATTCACATATTTTACTGACCCGACCACAGGCCAAAGCTTGCTATCAATCAACTATCATACAATCAAACGCTTTAAAACCTTCTCTCAATTTATAGAACAATGTCAAAGTATATACACTCATGCATATTCATTTCATGCCTCATTTTGATATTTCAGTTAATAGCACTAACACTATATGCTTTCCATATGCTACTTATACCATCAACCGAATTCGCACACATAGTGCATAAGGATTTTCGCACACATAGTGCCATGATACACCGCACACTTAGTGCCCCAAAAGTTCAATCACGTATTAACATTTAAATCAGCACACATAGTGCCTTTCAGCTTCGCACACTTAGTGCTAGTATCGAATCCTCATAGTAAAATAATTTACCTAACTTAATTGGCACATACGGCCACAATTATAAATGCATATACAATTAATCTCATAAAAACTTATGTACTTACATTACGTCGGATGAAATGATTCCCAAATGACTATTCGATATTCTTTGCTTTGCCTTTACTTGATTCTCCTCCCTTGGATTCCTGAGCTTAATCAACTCTTTAGGATGGCCGGATGTTTAGAAATTTCCTTCCTTTCTTTCCTTTAGCTTACGGCCATGGCAAGAGGAAGAAGATGAACACTTTCTCTTTCCTTCCTCTTATTTTATTCATCTTTATTTTATTTATTTTGTTTAATTAACCTGTTATCTAATATAAAATTGCTATAAATCCAACTTAGTGGTAGTGCATTATTGTTTGGCCGGCCACTACTTGTCAATTTGGGTAAATTGACATGCAAACCCAAGCTTTCCCACATTGTTGTTATTTGATCCTTACAAATTGTCTATCATCTTTTCTAAGTCTCTCAACTAGGTCCTTTCGAATTAATTCACATTCCTAAAGCTAATATTAAGCATTTAATTTCATACATTCACTATCGCACATAAATTTATGTAATTAAAACACAAAAATAAATTTTTGACTCGGTAATGTGGTCCCGAAATCACATTCCGACTAGGGTCTACTTAGGGTTGTCACAGATATGAAATATGAAGTGTGAAAAGGGCTATGGCCCAGTACATGTTGAGATTGGATTTGGGCTTAGGCCCAATAGGCTGTTATTGTTTAGGGCTCTGAAAGGGGCTTGTTGCACACTGAGTTTCCAAACTCACCCCCTTTCCTTAACCTTGCAGGTGAGCCTTGATGTGGGGACTTGGGATGGAGGGGATTCAGAGTAGCCACGGTGATCGCCTTTGGACTTTTAAATAAGCGTTGGTTTTCATTAAATTTCCTTTAATTATTATTTATTTTGGGGATGTAATAAGGCCATTTTAACTTTCCTTTTATTTCTTTTCGGGATTATTTTAATTTTAATAACTTTAAACCTGGTTGATAATTATTCAAATGGGCTAGACTTAGGACGTATTTTCAAAATGATACTTGTTTTCAAAATAGCTCAACGCCACGATTAATCGATTTATCAAAGATGTCCACTTGATCAAATTTAAAACTCGATATAACAAAGTGTGGCTATGGTTGTGGGCATGTCTAGGATTGGATCCAATCAAAGAGCTTGGTACTTAAGCAGCCTTCATGGCTCACCTCCTCTATCTCGGATACCTACCTGGTGCCCAGCTTCTATACACTTTGTTAACTCAACAAAATATATAGTTTTTAAAACACTAAAACGGAACGTGGGTTTTCAACTCCAATGTGGCACTTCAGATTTGGCCATAACGTCTGGGCCGGGTTTTGGGTGTTACATCATGGGCCTATACTTGTGGTGTATGAAATGTGGTGAAAATGATTTGTGATATGTACGTTAAAATGAGGTTAATACAAAGAAAGTGTGAAAGAGTGAATTATCAGTAAAACTATTTTGGATAGTAGCAGTGACGTGAATTTAAAAAATCACCAAAAATAGTAGAAATTGAATCAGAGACTGAATGAGATATAAATTTACAGCTCAATAAGTCTATTTTCATATAAAAGAAACATAGAAAGCAAAAGAGTTCTATATTTTTAGATATTTATGTTTTTGTGAGACTGGTTCTGAATGATTGCGTGATCCCCTATTTTGACTTTGGAAAATCACAAAAATGTGGAGAAAAATAACTAGAAGCTCAAACTTATATTTTTAAAATTCATAATGAGTCTAGGTTCAGTATAAATCAACAAGATCATTATCCGAGTTCTGTACTATGAGATAATTAATTTTTAATGAAGAGAGGTCAGAACTATCAGAAAGTGAAACAGGGGAAATTTTAATAAATAAACTGTACTAATTGGCTAGACCAAAAATTATGAAAATTTTATGGTGGAAAGATACGGGAGTCTAGTTTCAGGAAAATTTACAGTTCTTATTTTGGACCTCTGTAGCTCGAATTATAAATAAGCAAGTGACTATGACTCGTGTTGACAGTTTGATGTGAGCATTTATTAGTAAATTGTGAAATCGTACTTACAAGAATGCTATATACATTAAGGATGTGGAATGGAGAGGAGGAGGAGGAAAATAAATATATGTGGAATACATGGAAATATGGTATATGAAATATTGATATAATGAAATAAATGATATGTGTTTATAAGAAAACAGAAAGAGAATGATATGTATCATGACATGTATATATATATGACTAGTCTCAATGTAATGCTTGTAGGGTATGGAGTTGAATTAAAATGTTTCAGGAAAACATGTTATTCTGTGCATCTAAATTGTGGTATTTTATAAAGATATGATCTAGCTTTAAATATGAATGCTTGATGATTAAGCTGAAGATACCTTGTAAGATGATAATCTTGGTATAAATGTATAAGAGGTACTATAATAGACAAGGTAAAACGAGTATGAGAGACACATGTATGATGACATACAAATGCTATGTTTGTGGTTTAATTGAGAATGTTTAATCATTAAATGAATATCATGTTATATGCTTTTGATTTTGTATAAGTGTGTAAGAGATTAAGGTTGACCAAAGCTTGGAAAATAGCCTAGGTATATTCTACACAGGCAGAGACACGACCATGTGTCTCAGCCGTGTATGGAATATGAATTTGGGACACGGACGTGAGGAGCCTTAAAGTATGAAATTTCCAAGATTTTCGTAAGTTCTCGGTTTAGTCCCGAACCCTTTCTAAAGTATGTTTTGGGCTTCGTAGACTCAAATAAGGGACTTTGTGTAAGTGAATGAACGTTTTGAAATATGAATGAAATTTTATGGCCCAAATTTTAGTTTATTGTTTGTATGTTTGTCCGGTAATGCCTCGTACCTTATCCCAACCTCGGGTACGGGTAAGAGGTGTTACACACCATATCAATTTAAAAGCCGAAATGTCAAATTTCCCTTAGGCCAATTACTCTTTTTGTGTAAGTACCGTATCTCTTTTTCGGCTAGTATTGTTAATACCAATTACTTCCCTCCCTCACTCTTTCTAATCAACTTTGGTAGGGAATTAGTATCGGATCTGGGGTTTTAGCTCTCTACCGAATTGCTCCTTAAGTGTTTTGCGATTTTAGTAAGTATTCCTCTCTTATTGGCTAAGGTTGGCCGAATAGTCGTAAGTGAGATAAGGGGGTGAATTATGTTGGATGCTAGTCCCCTAGTATTTGGTTTTAATGAGCAAGATTAATACAGATCTAGGGAGTACGTGATCAAGGAAAATCCATTAGCGATTGGTGTTCAAGGTAAAGTTAAGGTGAGTTTCGATTTTTGGGTAAAATATGTATTAAGCATACGATTAATTGAAGGGTGATATTGTTTGTTGCATTGGTGACTAAGGGAATCGCAGCACGCTTGCTTACCCGGTGTGTACATACACTGCACACACAAGTAGATCGAAAAAAGTCAAAATTTCAAAAAGTCGAAATGCGAAAAAGCTGAAACTTTAGCTGCGGTAGTCTTGCGAGTGCGCGAACACTCGGGAGGAGGAAACCGACAGGTTGTCTGAAGCCTATGGGCGATTCCATAGACTTGGGCTATGATCTGGTCAATCGGGCCAGAATAGGCTTAATGGGCTGATGGGCTATTGGGCCCATAATAGGAAAATTTTGATATTTGATGCTATGTGATAGAAAATTTGTGTGTGAGCATGAATATAAGGTGATTTGGGGCCTAATGGGTCATATGAATATGAATTGGGCCTGATGGGCCATATAAATAAGATTGGGCCAAGTGGGCCATATGCATGTATATAGGGGTTTTGGGCTTAGTATATGATAACTACATAAAATTTAATTAATTTAATACGAACGTGGACAAGTCATAGGTTTAAGGTGTGGCAACAGGTATATGCATGTCTAGGATTGGAGCTAGGGAGAGCTTGGTACTTAAGAGGTCTTAATGACTCACCTCTTCTTCTCTGGATTCCTACCTAGTGCATAATATTCGTTCATCTTAGCTCACGGGATTTGTTAACAGGCCAAGGTAAGTGAAAACCGTACTAAAGGGAAAATTACCGATATACCCCTAAGGGCGAAAATAATGAAATTACCCCTAAGTATTGAATGCAAGTGTTATGGATGTTACATGTATATCTACTGCACACATATGATATTCTTCTTAGGTTGCATATAGGTCGAGAATTATGGAACGGAGGAAGTATATGAGGTTTGCATGTTTGCTTGACAGCCATGGATCCATCGATGGCTTATAAGCCCAATGTATAAAGGAAGGTAGTTTCACAACTGGGCTACCATGGATGTGTATCGGTTGGGTGGGTCGATTTTTATATGCCCACATGATGTCTATCAAGGGATGCAGTTGGTGTGTAGCGGATGGATCATTGGGATGGGATTGCACTGCATTGCATTGCATGTTTGATGTATGCTGATTATTGAATGCTTGTTACTAGTCGAGGGTTGTACACACTGAGTTTGTGAAAACTCACCCCCTCTTTTATTTTATTTTCAGGTGATGCTCAGTAGAAGGTTCGATGTTTGGAGGGACTCTGGGTGGCCAGCTAGCAAGACAATTGGGACTTTTTTTTCTTTTAGAAGCATATAAGTTTCTATTTTATTAAGTACTTTTCAGACCAGAATGTAATAAGGCTTCCATTTTGTTATTATTTGAATTATTATTTTTATGAGATGTAATTATAAGGAGTTGAACATGGTTTCTTAAACTATAGTATGTCCTTTCTATGTTTCTACAACTATTTTTTTAAGGTGACTTATTTTCATCAAATCATATGTTTTGAACAAGCGATTGAAAGGAGTTTTTTTTATATATTTAAGATTTTCTTTTATTTTAAGAAGGGTTTTCAATGAAAACATGGTTTTCGCTAGAACACTTCAATGTGATACGCCAGATTCGGCCATAACGTTTGGGCCGGGTTTTGGGTGTTACATTTAGTGGTATCAGAGCCAAAGTTACAAAACACGGGCAATGAAGTGGGTCTTATTATTTTGTTTTTTTGGTTTTTTTTAAATATATATATATAATTTTTACAATGTCTTGGAAAAGGGGAAGTCTTTTTGAGCGGTACACCGAGTCTCCGACGTCGAACCAAGTAAGTTCTTTGGATCTTAATCCTATTTAAATTGTTATATAGTAGATAGTTAGAGGGCTACTTTAGGAGATTATGTTAGAATGGAACTGGAACCCGTAGGATCCTGAAACTGTAGAGGATTTTCGAAAAACAATCTTCTCTTAAATTACTTTTATAAAACATCGACTTAAATATTGAACTAACTAAAAATTCATAAAATTTTTAATCCAGAAAATATGTGAATCAACAATGAGTGCTAGAAGAGGTGTGAGAGGTCATGATCGAGGCCGCGGAAGTGTTAGGGCTGAATCGTCGGCATCAGGCCATATGACCGATGTTGGAGTAGAATAGGCTCTGGCCTCACCTGTGGCAGGGATGGACTGTATGATCGGGCTGCAGGAGAAGATGCATTGTTGCAGGCAATGCTGAGGATTTTGGAAAGGGTTGTTGGACCCAATAATTGCACAGGAAATCGGAGGTCCATTCCAGAGCGACTTCAATCAAATGGGGCTGAGATCTTTAAAGGCATGGCTGGTGTGGCTCTTAACGTGGCAGAATACTGGTTGGAGGCCACCGAAAGGATAATAGAGGACTTGGACTGTTCTCCTGAACAAAAGTTGAAAGGGGCGGTGTCACTGCTTAGGGAAGAAGCTTACCAGTGGTGGCTAACAGTGAAAAAGGTCACCCCAACCTGAGTAGGTCACTTGGGAGTTTTTCAAAACTGCATTCCAAGGGAAGTATGTGGGTACGAGTTATGTGGATGCTAGAAGGAAGGAGTTCCTGAACTTGACCTAGGGAAACAAATCTGTGGTGGAGTATGAGGCGGAATTTCTACGCCTTAGTAGGTATGCAAGAGTAATGGTGGCAACGGACTGAGAGATAGCCTTAGGGTATTGATAACTCCACAAAGGGAACGAGTTTTCTCAGAATTAGGGGAGAAAGCAAAGATAGCGGAGGAGGTAAAGCGCACTGAGCGCCTAAATTGGGAAAAAGAAATGGGTAAGAATAAAAGGGAGGCTGAGACTCCTGGTATTAGACAGAGGCCTAGGGTTAGGGCCAGAGATAATGGGCTAGTTAGAGTAAAGCCCCCTGCTGTTAATCCAAAGGTGCAATCCTGTGCTGATTGTGGGAAAGGTCATGTAGGCGAGTCTTGGAAGAGGACGAGAGCTTGTCTAGTGTGTGGATCCATGGAGCATAGGATCAAGAATTGCCTTAGAATGCCAACCCAGGTGCCAGATGCAGGCCGAGCTGATGTACTGCCACTGAAGGGTGGTCAACAGCCGCCCAGAGCCATGGTCAGGCCAGGGGTGGAAACGGTTTTGACCGTGGAGCACCGACAGAGGTACAGGTCATGCTGAGGCAAGATAGCCAGCGTTGGTCTATGCAGCACGTCGTCGAGAGGATGGAGACGTTCCAGAGGCAGATATTGGTATGTACTTTGCCCATAATGTGTTATTTACTTAGTTTGGAATTAGAGTACGCAGTGGGAGCATGGTGTGGTAGTCTATGTTATGCAGCTATACTAAAAGTTGGGAATTTCAATGATGAAATTTCTTTTATGGGGTAGAGTTGTAACGCCCCGAATTTTGGGCCTAGATGAATTGGGCTTTGGGCTTTGGGTTTCATAAAATTTTTAAGTGAGCAAGAAAATGACAAATGACTTGTTGGCTTTTAAGGAATTTGAAGTGTCTAGGTTTGTTGGATAAGTTCTAGGTTAAGTTTTGTGGTGGAGGAATTTTAATTTAATTATTAAAAGAATCTAGGTTGGGAGTAGATTGGCATTTAAATAAAGATAGGGGAAAATGGCATCAAAAAGCCTTATGGAGGAGTGGCTAAGTGACGCCACTTAGGGTGTAGAGAGGTGGCGTTAGTGGATAGTAGGGAGATCCGAGATTCGAATCCTAGCTTAGTATTTTTGGGAGTTTAATTTTGGCCTTCTAGAAGGTTGGAAGTGGCATAAAGATGGACTCTAAGTGGAGTGTTCAAAAGAGAAAATTTAGGAAATAGATTAGGGAGTTATCAAGGAGAAAAATGAGGAGAAAAAAAGGGGAAGTGATGGAGCGGAAATGGGAATTGAGGGTCAGGCAATTTGGCTAGAGGCTATAAATATGTGCTGAGTTTGGGATCCTAGGCTAATGCCAAATTCTTCATTTTTTTTAATGTCGATTGGCTTTTCCATCTTTGCTAGCTGATTCTTTTGCCATTCTTTCTCTCCTCAGATCTCTTTTGATTTACCCTTTCGGTTAGCCAAATCCTTCTTCTACCCTTCTTCTTCAATTTGTGCCGAAAAAACCTTATTCACCATATCAATTTAAAAGCTGAAAAGTTAAATCTCCCTTAGGCCGATTACTCTTTTGGTGTAAGTACCGTATCTCTTTTTCGGCTAGTATTGTTAATACCGATTACTTCCCTCCCTCACTCTTTCTAATCACCTTTGGTAGGTAATTAGTATCGGATCTCAGGTTTTAGCTCTCTACCGAATTGCTCCTTAGGTGTTTTGCAGTTTTGGTAAGTATTCCTCTCTTATTGGCTAAGGTTGGCCGAATGGTCATAAGTGAGATAAGGGGGTGAATTATCTTCGATGCTAGTTCCCTAGTATTTGGTTTTAATGAGTAAGATTAATGCAGATCTAGGGAGTACGTGATCGAGGAAAAGGTATTAGGGATTGGTGCTCAAGGTAAGGTTAAGGTGAGGTTTCAATTTTTGGGTAAAATATGTATTAAGCATACGATTAATTGAAGGGTGATATCGTTTGTAGGATGGGTGACTAAGGGAATCGCAGCATGCTTGCTTACCAAGTGTCTACATACACTGCACACACAAGTAGATCGGAAAAAGCCGAAATACCAAAAAGCCGAAATGCCGAAAAGTGGAAAGTTTGGCTGCGGTAGTCTTACGAGTGCGTGAACACTCGGGAAGAGGAAACCGATAGGTTGTCTGAGGCTTATGGGAGATTCCATGGACTTGGTCTGTATAACACCCCAAACCCGGCCTAGACGTTATGACTGGATCCGGTGCGCCACATCGATGCGTTCAAAATGTTCCGTTTTACTTAGTTTAGAAAACTTAGTTGGGGTTGTAAAAGATACTTTTTAAAGCAGGTTAAGGTGAATAGAAGCTGTGCACCAGGTAGGAAACCAGGAAGAAGAGGAGGTGAGTCCGTCGGACTGCTTAAGTACCAAACTCCCTTCGGATCCAATCCTAGACATGCACACCACCATTGCCACACCTTAACAACTCGTATAATTTTGAGAAAACCATCTGGTTATGTCTATCTTAAGAAAATGATTAAGTTTGAAAACGTTTGCTTAGTGGAAGTCCTACTTGTAATCGTGTTATTTTGAAATCCCTTGATGTTTTTGAAAACGCGTCCTAAAGCTAATCCATTTTCCTTAGTTATCATAGTTTTTTTCATCATAATAAAATAAAATAATAAAAGTAAAACAAAACCATAAAAAAATAATTAAAAGGCCTTATTACACTTAAAACCCAAAACCATAAATGAAATTAAAAGGACGTCCAGTTCACCAGAAGAAACCAGGTTTGTAGAAACATGTGGCCAGTCCGAATCCCTCGCAGCTCCAAGCCCACTATGGTTGTGGATTACCTGCGAGGATGAAAATAAGAGGTGAGTTTTGGGAAACTCAGTGTGTAATCCAACCCAAACATAGCCTAAATCAGTTCAAACCACAGAGACAGAATAAGTTGGCCTCAGCCCAGAACAGATATCAGAATAAAGCCCGTAGGCCCAGAACAGACAAGAATGGATATATCATGCTTATGCAGAAACCCTACCATATCCAACCACATACACCCCCATACCATCCTTTCACCATGTGGGGAGACTACTCGACCCACCCAACCGCTACATGCCACAGAAATATGCAGCATGGCTGCCAGATATAGAAAATGTGACAGAGTCACCAGATACAGATATTTTGTGGCAGTGCCACCAGAACAGATATACGTGGCAGGGCCACAAGAACAGATAATTTGTGGCATAGCCACCAGGACGCTTCCTCCATAATATAACCCATGTCCCCATGCAACAAATATTCATTCATGGCATACATCATACAGATTTAATTCATCATGATTTTCAGACAAAATTAACCCTAGGGGTATAAAGGTCATTTCGCACACGTAGGGGTGTAATAGTAATTTTGCATACATAGGGGTATTCTAGTAAATCTATCTATTTCTAAGGTTTCATGCATATCGTAGCCACTACGTTTAGCCAGAAACACTTACCGAGTGCTCTTACCGAATTGGGCCCGTTGGCCCATTAACCCAGTTTTGGCCCATTAAGCCCAAAATATCAAAACGCACAAAAACGCGCGTACAGCAGTTTTATCACTTTTGATTACCAGTAATAATTACCCATACGTCTTACGAGCATTCGCACACTCACAAGTGCCCAAAATACCGGCTTTTCGGCATTTTAGCTTTTCGGCTTTTGCCGATCTAGCCTATGAGAGGGTGTTAGTTACACACCTATTTTCAGGATTTCCTCGTCGAGATCTATACCCAAACTGCCTACAATTGAATCCTTTACTATTACTCCAAATATCAAAAATACAATTGAGTATCTAGTCCCTTACCACATTCGGCCAAACATGCCAAAAACCCTTATTGCTCTTACCTTATTGCCGAAAGATGGTTAACTCCAAAGATCCGATCGTTCCACCTGTCCAAGCCCTTGATCAACCGTCTCTAAATCACGCTATTACCAAAACAAAATAGTTATTACGACCCCTCAAGGTTACAACTCCAAATCGATAACCTCCCTAACTTTTAGGGATTTCGGTTTTTCCTAAAATATGTAGGAAGACTAAGATTTGGCGAAGACTTACCACCAATTCCTTAGTGACTGACTGATTCCAATGAGTTTCCCACTCGATCCCGATGTAGATCTAAGCCCTCAGATGATAACAAAAGTCGATATTTCAGTGACTTCAGTATTCGGCCAAGTCCCTTTTAATGTGGGGTTTTTCGGCTTTTTTGCAACTTGTGTTTAGAAAGGTAAAACGAGAGGGTCTTGCTATAGTCTTGTCGTCAAAACTTGAGGTTTTAGAGGGCTGGTGAATCGGCCACAAATGATGAAGGGAAGAGATGTGGTTTTGGTTATAAGAAATCAGTACAAAAAGAATAAGCTTTCGAGATTTCGGCTTTTTATGATGTTCGGCTTATAAGGCTAAAAATAAAAAGATTAAGGATGTGATGAAGAGTAAAGAGATAGAAGGGTTCGGCTATGGAGAAGGAATAGGAGAAAGCAATAATGGCTAAAGGGAGAAGGTGAGAAAAGCAGCAAACGGCACAACTCCCTCCCTATTGCCGAATTTATACTGGCACTTTAACCTAGCCGAATTTACCCCCTAAAGAAACCCTTGGCCGGCCACCTCTTGCTCCTCAAGAGTCCAAAATTCGACCAACACAGCTCACCCCAATTAGCTCCTAGATTTCCTCCTTATCTCTATCCTTATTCAATCCCCTTACCCTCTTAAACTCTTCCTGACAGACTTTTATTTCAGTTCCACTACTTCCCTTTCCTGTATATAAAATTAATCACTTAATTTGCTGTCATTATGACTTGAACCTGGGTCCTCCCCAAGCTTCCACACGCCACTACATCCTTCCCAGTGGCGTCACATGCCACTTTACCACTTGCTTCCTTGTGATCCATTTTTCACAAATAATTCCTAAAAGCCCAATTTATCAGAACCCGTTTCTCTTATAGAATTAAATTTAATTAAAACTACCGGGTTTTATCCTAAGCTTGGGCCTTCTAGAGGCCCACCAACATGATTAATCCTACACATAACAAACAGAACACAGAATTTTAAATTTTACAACTTTTACAAAATTCTCGAAAATTGGGGCGTTACAACTCTACCCTTCTTAAAGAAATTTGGTCCTCGAAATTTACCTGATCCGAACAGATGAGGGTATTGTTGCTGCATTGCCTCCTCTGGCTCCCAAGTAGCTTCTTCTCTGCCATGGTTACGTCAAAGCACTTTCACTAATGGTACCGATTTCCTCCTCAGAAACTTAACGTCTCGATCCAATATTTTTACAGGCTCCTCCTCAAAGGTCAAATCAGTTCGCACCTCAATTTCTGCAATCGGCACGACATGAGTAGGGTCAGAACGATAACGCCTTAACATGGAGACGTGAAAAATCTGGAGGCAATTCCAACTGATAAGCCACTGGGCCTACTCGCTTCAAAACCCGATAAGGCCCAATGAACCGGGGACTCAACTTGCCCTTCTTGCCAAACCTTAGTATCTTCTTCCAAGGTGAAACCTTCAAGAAGACCATATCGCCCACTGAGTATTCAATCTCCTTACGCTTCAGATCTGCATACGACTTTTGCTTATCAGACGCTTCCTTTAACCGATCTCTAATTAACCTGACCTTATCATCAGTATCTGCCACCAACTCAGGTCCAAAAACTTGTCGCTCCCCCAGTTCAGTCCAACAACTAGGTGTTCGACACCTTCGCCCATACAGTGCTTCATAAGGTGCCATTCGAATACTCGACTAATAACTATTGTTGTATGCAAACTCTGCCAAAGGCAAGTAATCCTCCCAACTACCTCGGAAATCAATAACACATCCCCTCAGCATGTCTTCCAGAATCTGAATAACTCTTTCCGACTGACCATCAGTTTGGGGATGGAAAGCCGTACTAAAATTCAATCGCGTTCCCAACGCCTCATGCAACTTTTGCCAAAACCGAGATGTGAATCTAGGATCCTGATTAGAGATAATCGAAACTGGAACTCCATGCAGTTGCACAATCTCTGCCACATACAACTTGGCTAACTTCTGAAGAGAAAAGTCTGTGCGAACAGGTATAAAATGAGCTGACTTGGTTAACCAATCCACAATCACCCATATCGAGTCTTTCTTCGATGGTGACAAGGGTAGTCCACTCACAAAGTCCATGGTTACCCTCTCCCATTTCCAAAGTGGTATTTTTACTGGCTGCAATAATCCAGAAGGTAACTGATGCTCGGCTTTCACTTGCTGGCATGTCAGACATTTCCCCACAAATTCAGTTACCTCTCGCTTAAGTCCAGGCAACCAATACAGTTCTCGCAAGTCATGGTACAGCTTATTCCCTCCAGGATGCATGGCACAAAGTCCCCCATGAGCTTCCTTCAAAATTGACTGTCTCAAGTCAGAGTCCTTCGGGACACAAATTCTTCCTCGAAAACATAGAACCCCACCATCATTTATCCCAAACTCAGAAGCTCCCCCTTCCTTAACTTGTTGAAAACGAGGGACCAAAGACTCATCCTTCAACTGCTTCTCTTTAATCTGATCCACCCAGGTTGGCCTTACTTGCAATTCAACCAACAGACTTCCATCGTCAAATAGACTTAGACGAGCAAACATTGCTCTCAGATCAGATACAGCTCTACGACTTAGAGCATCGGCCACCACATTAGCCTTGCCTGGGTGATATTCGATTGAACAATCATAATCCTTAAGCAACTCGATCCATCTCCTTTGCCTAAGGTTCAGTTCCTTCTAAGTCAGCAAATACTTGAGACTCTTATGATCTGTGTATAAATACACCTTTCCCCATACAAGTAGTGTCTCCAAATTTTAAGTGCAAAGATCACTGCTGCTAACTCCAAATCATGAGTAGGATAGTTCCCTTCGTGAGGCTTAAGTTGTCGAGACGCATAAGCAACTACCTTACACTCTTGCATCAACACACAACTCAAACCTACGTGTGATGCATCACTGTACACAGTAAAATCTTTCCCAGACTCTGGTTGAATTAACACAGGTGCTTCAGTCAGAACATTCTTCAACCTCTCAAAAGCTTCTTGCTGCTTCTCCGTCCATACAAACGGTACTCCTTTCCTTATGAGTTTTGTGAGAGGTGCTGCCATCACCGAAAAACCTTTCACAAACCTTCTGTAGTAACCTGCCAATCCTAGGAAACTTCGAATTTTTGAAACCGACCTAGGTGGCTTCCATTCCAAAATTGCTTCAATCTTTCGAGGATCCACTCTAATCCCCTCTGCAGAGACCACATGCCCTAAAAAGGTTACCTCCCTCAACCAGAACTCACACTTGCTGAACTTCGCATAAAGTTCCTTCTCCCTTAACACTTGCAACACAGTGCGGAGATGCTCATCATGTTTTGCTTCGGTCTTAGAATATACCAGAATATCATCAATAAAGACGACCACGAACCGATCCAGAAATGATTGGAACACACGATTCATCAGATCCATAAACGCTGCAGGAGCGTTTGTTAGTCCAAATGGCATAACCAGAAACTCATAATGACCATTACGAGTCCTGGATGCTGCCTTATGAATATCTACCTCCTTGACCCTTAACTGATGATATCCAGATCGAAGATCGATCTTGGAAAATACAGTAGCTCCTTTAATCTGATCGAACAGATCGTCAATCCTCGGCAGAGGGTACTTATTCTTAATCGTCAGTTTGTTTAACTAGCGATAGTCAATGCACATGCGCATCGTCCCATCCTTCTTCTTTACGGATAGCACCGGTGCTCCCCATGGAGACACACTTGGCCTAATAAAGCCCCTATCCAACAATTCTTGAATTTGCGCCTTTAACTCTACTAACTCCTTCGGTGCCATCCTATATGGTGCAATGGACACTGGTGCTATCCCAGGCAACAGGTCGATTCCAAATTCGATTTCTCGATTTGGAGGCAATCCTGGAAGCTCCTCCAGAAAGACATCTTGGAACTCTTTTACAGTTCTAACCTTATCCACTGTCAGCCCCTCTACATTTGTTTGACTTACAAATGCCAAATAGGCCTCACAACCTTTTTCAATCCACTTTTCAGCCTTCAATGCCGATATCACATTAGACAAATAGTCCCTTCGCTCACCTATCACCATAACCTCATCCCCTTCCGTGGTCCTTAGCACCATTCACTTAGCAGCACAGTCTAGAGTCGCCTTATGCTTAACGAGCCAGTCCTGTGACAGCCCTAAAGCGACCTTAGTAGGAAAGCGATTTTGGGACCGCTAAACTGAGTCACCAAATTATTTGAATATGATATTTATTATCTAAAATAAATGTGTGAAAATTTTAAGCTTCGATTTAGTAAATTGCATGTGAATTTAGTCAATAGGACTTATGTGTGACATTTTTGAAATCTGATAGATCAAAACATAAGGACCTATTAGTGCATGTTGAAAAAGGGGGGACTTGCATGTCAATTTTACCCCCCATCTAGTAGTGGCCGGCCATGACATTAGGATGGACAAAGGGTGATGGGCAAAACATGTCATAGACATGTTGTGTTGGTGCATCATGGGAGGAAACAATAAAATAAAGTTAGTAATAAAGAAATGGAAAAAAGAAAGAAGGTGTGTGATTGTTTCTCCCCCCTCCCCATCACCGTGAATGTAAGAAGGAAAACAAAAAAAAGTGTCCATCTTTTTTTCATTTCTCTTGGCCGAATGTTCTAAGGAAGAAAGGAAACAAGTGTTTTTTGGTTCTTCTTGGCCGGATTGAGAGGAGGAAGGAAGGAGTGAAGCAATCGGTCATCTTAGGTCGATATTAAGCTCAAGAGCTTAGAGGACCACAGTTGGATAAGGGAAAGGAAAAAGTTATCGAATAGCCGCTGAAAACGTTCGACCACATCCGAGGTAAGTTCTTGAGTAATAGAGCTTAAATTATGATTTGATTAGATCATGTTTTAAGCAAATCAAAGTCATGCTCTTTGTGTGTGGCTATTGAGCCGAAATTGCAAGAGTGATAAGTGTCTTGTGTTTGAGTTTTGCTAATGAAAATGAAATACGAATGTGTCATGATTTATTGTTAAATGTGCATGGTTATTCGAATGATGTCCGGGCTAAGTCCCGAAGGCTTTGTGCTAAGTGACCAGATCCGGACTTAGATCCGAAGGCATTTGTGCGAGATACTAATTCTGGGCTAAGCCTGAAGGCATTGGTACGAGTTACTAAATCTGGGTTATGTCCCGAAGGCATTTGTGCGAGTTACTATAACTGGGCTATGTCCCGAAGGCATTTGAACGAGTAGCTATATCCGGTTAAATTCCGAAGGTACGTGATTTGGGAATGAATGATCTTGCTGTAAAAATTTCAGTTAATACGCTTGTAACATCCCAACATTGAGGCATGTTTCGTATGTGCTTTGAATTAGTTGAGCCCTTACAAATAAGTATTCGCTCAGTTGATAAATGAGCTACCGGCCTTTGGCTAAGTTGATCTTTGTGTATGAATAAAAGGGTTGGTAATGTGAAGTAAGTATGATATTGAAAATTTTTGCATATGAAATTATCCGTTTAGCTACATGAATGCTATACTTTGGTTGTGTCTAAATTCTTTGCTCAAAACTTACTAAGCATTTAATGCTTACTCCGTTTCTTTGATTCTCTATTTTATAGATTTTGGTTCTTCAGCTATCGGACTCGGGATTTTGAAGTCGAAGTCGCCCACACTATCAAAGCTCCTTTTGGTATACTTTTGGTTGAACTTTGAAATGGCATGTATAGGACTACCCTTTTGTTGTTGGTCATGTACCCTTCGGTTTTGTGTAAATTTGGATAGCCATGCGAAAATGGCTTAAATATACTTTAATCATAGCTTTATAATCGTTTTGTATGTTGTCCGTCGAGAGGTATGGAAATGTTGGTAACGGTTAGCCATGGGAAGGGTTATTCTTGATCACTTTTGGAATATGTATGACAAACTCTAGTTGATCCATGGAGGATCATGAAATAGGTAAAGTTTACCTAAAAAAAAAGATGCTGGCAGCAGCAGTGATGTGGATGTGAAAAATCACTAAAAATAGTAGGAATGGAATTAAATAGTGAATAAATTATGTAAACGAACCTTGATGAATCTATTTTCAAAGGAAAGTAACGAAACCATCATATGGACAGTATGTTAGGAGATATTCAGGTTCTCGTGAGACAGGGCCAGAACGGTTTCTGGATTCCCTGTTCCGACTTTGGAAATTCATTATAAATTAACCAGAGATAATTAGAAGTCATGCCATATATGAATAGATTCCGTTTTGAGTCTAGTTTCTATAGAAACAAAAGAAATCAGTATTGACACCCTGTACAGGGAGATATACAAATCGTAATGCATGAAGGTCAGTGTAGTCGCACCCTATAACAGGGGAGACTTTAACTAATAAACTGTACTAATTGGCCCGACCAAAAATTCTAGAAAAATATTTGTAGATGAATATATGAGTCTAGTTTCAGGGAAAAATCACGAAGCTGATTTTCGAGTTGTGAAACTCGAGATATGATTTTTAAGGTGACTGTGACGCAGTTAGCCAGCTTGCCTGGAAAATTTAAAATGGATTGTGCAAAGAAGTGATTTAAGTCTGCAAACCCCTCGTGTCCGACTCCGGCGACGGACTCGGGTACGGGGTGTTACAATTTTATTGGTATCAGAGCTACGGTTTAGTCAATTCTAGGACTACCGTAATACGTTTGGGTCTAGCTATACATGCCATTTTGTGATTATTTGATAGTGTGGTGATTTCTGACGATTGAAAATGTGTTTATTTATAGTAATGGATCCCGATCCCGACCGAGCGGTAGCTGATGATCTTGAGAGTGTGGCACCTGCTCCCGCACAAGGGACAGCTCCGGCGGACTCTCAACCGATTGCTAGTAATCCGAATGATGAAGCTAGACAAGCTTTCTATAGCGTAATGAATGATTGGTTCAACCAATACATTCGAACTAATACGGCTGTTCCACAACCTCCATTCCCGACTAATGCCACCCCCGCACCTACAATACCTCCGGCAACTGACCAAATAAGGTCAAATAAGCCCCCAGTTGACAGAATCTGAAAACACGGGGCTACTGAATTTAAAGCTACGGATAGCGATGATGCCGAGCAAGCTGAATTTTGATTGGACAACACTATCCGGGTACTCGACGAGCTATCTTGCACACCCGATGAGTGTCTAAAGTGTACTATCTCCTTGCTACGTGATTCTGCCTACTATTGGTGGAATGCGTTGACTTCTGTTGTGCCTAGAGAGAAAGTAACTTGGGAGTTTTTCCAAACTGAGTTTCGGAAAAAGTATATCAGTCAGAGATTCATTGACCAAAAATGGAAGGAATTTCTTGAACTCAAACAAGGTTCCATGTCGGTTACCGACTATGAACGAAAATTTGTGAGGCTTAGCCGATATGCGCGAGAATGCATTTCTTCAGAAGCTGTGATGTGTAAACGTTTTGAGGATGGACTAAATGATGATATAAAGCTGTATGTTGGCATCTTGAAAATCTGAGAATTTGTGGTACTTGTTGAGCGAGCTTGTAAAGCCGAGGAGCTAAGTATGGAGAAAAGAGAAGCTGATATGAGAGCAAAGGAGTTTCGTAAGAGGTCTTCGGGGAGGCCCTTTCAACAGTCATCGAAGAAGTTTAGAGATGATTTGGGCCGATCTAGAGACACATTGGGTTTTTCTAGACGAGACCATGATCGACCCCATGTGAGTGCACGAGTCACTTCGGTCGCCAGTGTTGGAAATGATCGTCGAGATAGAACGGAGTGTCGTTATTGCGGTAAATGGCACTCGGGGAGCTGTAGATTCCATGACCGCTCCTGTTACAAGTGCGGGTCAGCCGACCACTTTATCAAAGATTGCCCGAGGTTGTCTGAACAGAATGCAAATCAAAGTGGGAAACCGGGTGCTACCACTGCTCGGGGTAGACCATCTAGAAATACGGGTAATGCTAGTGGTGGTCAGAGAGGATCTAGAGATGCTACGACCAGATCCGAGGCTCGCGCTCCTGCTAGGGCTTATGCTATACGCGCACGCGAGGATGCTTCCTCGCTAGATGTTATTACCGGTACTTTTACTCTCTTTGATACTAATGTGATTGCTTTGATTGACCCTGGTTCTACTCATTCTTATATATGCGAAACCTTAGCATCCAGTAAGACTTTACCTATTGAGTCTACTGAGTTCGTAATTCGGGTGTCAAATCCCTTGGGTCGTTACGTGCTTGTCGACAAAGTGTGTAAGAAATGTCCCCTAGTAATTCGAGGTTCCTGTTTTCCGCCGGACTTGATGCTTCTGTTGTTTGATGAATTTGATGTTATTCTTGGTTTGGATTGGTTGACTGCGCATGATGCGGTTGTGAATTGCAAAAGCAAGACTATTGATTTGAGGTACGCAAATAACGAGATAATCCGAGTTGAGTCTACGGACTTAAAGGGGTTGCCAGCTGTAATATCAGCAATGTTGGCCCAGAAATATGTAAGAAAAGGGTGTGAAGCATACCTTGCGTATGTACTTGATGACAAAGAATTAGAAAAGAAACCCGAATCTGTACCGGTGGTTTGTGAATACCCGGATGTTTTTCCTGAAGAATTACCGGGTTTACCACCTGTTCGGGAGGTAGAGTTTGGTATTGAGCTTGTACCTGGAACTACGCCAATTTCGATAGCTCCGTATCGTATGGCACCAACCGAGTTAAAAGAATTGAAAGCTCAGTTGCAAGAGTTGACGGATAGAGGTTTCGCTCGACCAAGTTTCTCACCTTGGGGTGCACCAGTATTGTTTGTGAAAAAGAAGGACGGAACCATGAGGTTGTGGATCGACTATCGTCAGCTGAATAAAGTGACAATAAAGAATAAATATCCGTTACCGCGTATTGATGATTTGTTTGATCAACTAAAGGGAGCCTCAGTGTTTTCAAAGATATATTTGAGATCGGGTTATTACCAGTTGCGAATTCGAGATTCGGATATACCCAAAACGGCTCTCAGAACGAGATACGGTCACTACGAATTTTTAGTGATGCCGTTTGGGCTCTCTAATGCCCCTGCGGTATTTATGGATTTGATGAATCGGATCTTCAGACAGTATTTGGACCGGTTCGTAGTTGTGTTTATTGATGACATCTTGGTCTATTCAAGAGATGAGACCGAACATGCTGAGCACCTGAGATTAGTGTTGCAAATTTTACGGGATAAGCAGTTATATGCTAAGTTCAGTAAGTGTGAGTTCTGGTTAAGAGAGGTTAGCTTCTTGGGCCATGTGGTATCTGCATCGGGTATTCGAGTTGACCCGAGCAAAATTTCAGCCATACTTAACTGGAAGCCTCCGAGAGATATTACTGAGGTTCAGAGCTTTTTGGGACTTGCCGGTTACTACCGACGGTTTGTAAAAGGTTTCTCAATGATAGCCACACCCATGACGAAGCTACTTCAAAAAGATGTTAAGTTCGAATGGACGGAAAAATGTCAGAAAAGTTTGGATCAACTGAAAACTTATTTGAGTGAAGCTCCAATTCTAGTGCAGCCCGAATCAGGCAAAGAGTTTATCATTTATAGTGATGCCTTCCTACTTGGGTTGGGTTGCGTATTGATGCAAGAAGGTCGAGTTGTGGCCTATGCGTCGAGACAACTGAAGCCACATGAGAAAAATTATCTGACCCATGATCTCGAACTAGCTGCCATCGTATTTGCTTTGAAAATATGGCGACACTACTTATTTGGGGAGAAGTGCCATGTATTTTCGGATCACAAAAGTCTCAAATATTTGATGACTCAAAGAGACTTAAATCTGCGACAAAGACGTTGGCTCGAGTTGTTAAAGGATTATGAGCTTGTCATTGACTATCACCCGGGAAAGGCTAATGTGGTTGCGGACGCCTTAAGCCGAAAATCACTGTTTGCTTTACAAGCGATGAATGTACTCTTGTCTGTTCTACCCGACAATGTGTTAGTAGCTGAATTAAAGGCCGAACCATTATTGATTCATCAAATTCGTGAAGCTCAGAAAGTCAACGATGAATTGGTTGCAAAACGGGCTGAGTGTGTTCCGAACAAGGAATCAGAGTTTCAAATTGATGATGATGATTGTTTGAGGTTCAGAAGTCATTTGTGTGTTCCAAGGAATTCGGAACTCATTTCGATGATTCTGAACGAAGCCCATTGTAGCCGAATGTCAATTCACCCGGGGAGTACGAAAATGTACAACGATTTAAAACGTCGGTTTTGGTGGCATGGTATGAAACGAGACATCTCTGACTTTGTTTCAAGATGTTTAATATGTCAACAAGTGAAAGCGGAACATCAAGTGCCTTCAGGATTACTTCAGCCGATCATGATACCTGAATAGAAATGGGATCGAGTCACGATGGATTTCGTATCTGGGTTGCCAGTATCGGCAAGTAAGAAAGATGCGATTTGGGTTGTTGTGGATAGATTGACTAAGTCAGCTCACTTTATCCCCGTACACACGGATTTTTCATTGGATAAACTAGCTGAATTGTATGTTTCTCAGATTGTAAGATTACAAGGGGTACCGATTTCTATTGTGTCAGATAGAGATCCGAGGTTCACCTCGCGATTTTGGAAGAAATTTCAAGAAGCTTTGGGTACCAAGCTGCACTTTAGCACCGCTTTTCACCCCCAAACTGATGGTCAATCCGAGCGGATAATTCAGATACTTGAGGATATGTTGAGATGTTGCATCCTCGAGTTCAGCGGTTCATGGGAACGATATTTACCTTTGATTGAATTCGCTTACAACAACAGTTTTCAATCAAGTATTAAGATGGCACCTTACGAGGCTTTGTACGGTCATAAATGCCGTACACCATTGTTTTGGACCGAGCTCGGTGAAAGTAAAATTTTCAGAGTTGATTTGATTAAAGATGCTGAACAGAAAGTAAAGGTAATCCGAGAAAGTCTGAAAGCAGCCACAGATCGTCAGAAATCGTATGCAGATTTGAAATGAAAAGACATTGAATATCAGGTGGGAGATAAAGTGTTTCTTAAAGTTTCGCCTTGGAAAAAGATACTCAGATTTGGCCGTAAGGGCAAGTTGAGCCCGAGATTCATTGGGCCGTACGAAATCTCCGAACGAGTTGGTCCAGTTGCATATAGATTGATTTTGCCCCCTAAACTTGAAAAGATTCACGACGTCTTTCATGTTTCGATGCTTCGACGTTATAGATCCGATCCGTCACATGTGATTAATCCCTCAGAAGTTGAAATTCAATCTGACTTGAGTTATAAAGAAGAACCGATTCATATCCTAGCTCGTGAAGTGAAAGAGTTGTGAAACAAAAGGGTTCCGTTAGTAAAGGTGTTATGGCTCAAACACGGAGTCGAAGAAGCTACTTGGGAAACCAAGAATGCCATGAAAGAACGATACCCAAACTTATTTACCGGTAAGATTTTCGGGGACGAAAATTTCTTAAGTGGGGGAGAGTTGTGACAACCCTAAAGCGACCCTAGTAGGAAAGCGGTTTCGGGACCGCTAAACCGAGTCACCAAATTATTTGAATATGATATTTATCGTCTAAAATAAATGTGTGAAAATTTTAAGTTTCGATTTAGTAAATTGCATGTGAATTTAGTCAATAGGACTTATGTGTGACATTTTTGAAATGTGATAGATCAAAACATAAGGACCTAGTAGTGCATGTTGAAAAAGGGGGACTTGCATGTCAATTTTACCCCCCATCTAGTAGTGGCCGGCCATGACATTAGGATGGACAAAGGGTGATGGGCAAAACATGTCATAGACATGTTGTGTTGGTGCATCATGGGAGGAAACAATAAAATAAAGTTAGTAATAAAGAAATGGAAAAAAGAAAGAAGGTGTGTGATTGTTTCTCCCCCCTCCCATTGCCGTGAATGTAAGAAAGAAAACAAAAAAAAGTGTCCATCTTTTTTTCATTTCTCTTGGCCGAATGTTCTAAGGAAGAAAGGAAACAAGTGTTTTTTGGTTCTTCTTGGCCGGATTGAGAGGAGGAAGGAAGGAGTGAAGCAATCGGTCATCTTAGGTCGATATTAAGCTCAAGAGCTTAGAGGACCACAGTTGGATAAGGGAAAGGAAAAAGTTATCGAATAGCCGCTGAAAACATTCGACCACATCCGAGGTAAGTTCTTGAGTAATAGAGCTTAAATTAAGATTTGATTAGATCATGTTTTAAGCAAATCAAAATCATGCTCTTTGTGTGTGGCTATTGAGCCGAAATTGCAAGAGTGATAAGTGTCTTGTGTTTGAGTTTTGCTAATGAAAATGAAATACGAATGTGTCATGATTTATTGTTAAATGTGCATGGTTATTCGAATGATGTCCGGGCTAAGTCCCGAAGGCTTTGTGCTAAGTGACCATATCCGGACTAAGATCCGAAGGCATTTGTGCGAGATACTAATTCCGGGCTAAGCCCGAAGGCATTGGTGCGAGTTACTAAATCTGGGTTAAGTCCTGAAGGTATTTGTGCGAGTTACTATAACTGGGCTATGTCCCGAAGGCATTTGAACGAGTAGCTATATCCGGTTAAATTCCGAAGGTACGTGATTTGGGAATGAATGATCTTGCTGTAAAAATTTCAGTTAATACGCTTGTAACATCCCAACATTGAGGTATGTTTCGTATGTGCTTTGAATTAGTTGAGCCCTTACAAATAAGTATTCGCTCAGTTGATAAATGAGCTACCGGCCTTTGGCTAAGTTGATCTTTGTGTATGAATAAAAGGGTTGGTAATGTGAAGTAAGTATGATATTGAAAATTTTTGCATATGAAATTATCCGTTTAGCTACATGAATGCTATACTTTGGTTGTGTCTAAATTCTTTGCTCAAAACTTACTAAGCATTTAATGCTTACTCCGTTTATTTGATTATCTGTTTTATAGATTTTGGTTCTTCAGCTATCGGACTCGGGATTTTAAAGTTGAAGTCGCCCACACTATCAAAGCTCCTTTTGGTATACTTTTGGTTGAACTTTGAAATGGCATGTATAGGACTACCCTTTTGTTGTTGGTCATGTACCCTTCGGTTTTGTGTAAATTTGGATAGCCATGCGAAAATGGCTTAAATATACTTTGATCATAGCTTTATAATCGTTTTGTATGTTGTCCGTCGAGAGGTACGGAAATGTTGGTAATGGTTAGCCATGGGAAGGGTTATTCTTGATCACTTTTGGAATATGTATGACAAACTCTAGTTGATCCATGGAGGATCATGAAATAGGTAAAGTTTACCTAAAAAAAAACAGATGCTGGCAGCAGCAGTGATGTGGATGTGAAAAATCACTAAAAATAGTAGGAATAGAATTAAATAGTGAATAAATTATGTAAACGAACCTTGATGAATCTATTTTCATAGGAAAGTAACAAAACGATCATATGGACAGTATGTTAAGAGATATTCAGGTTCTTGTGAGACAGGGCCAGAACGGTTTCTGGATTCCCTGTTCCGACTTTGGAAATTCATTATAAATTAACCAGAGATAATTAGAAGTCATGCCATATATGCATAGATTCCTTTTTGAGTGTAGTTTCTATAGAAACAAACGACATCAGTATTGAAGCCCTGTACAGGGAGATATACAAATCGTAATGCATGAAGGTCAGTGTAGTCGCACCCTGTAACAGGGGAGACTTTAACTAATAAACTGTACTAATTGGCCAGACCAAAAATTCTAGAAAAAAATTTTTAGATGCATATATGAGTCTAGTTTCAGGGAAAAATCACGAAGCTGATGTTCGAGTTGTCAAACTCAAGATATGATTTTTAAGGTGACAGTGATGCAGTTAGCCAGCTTGCCTGGAAAATTTAAAATGGATTGTGCAAAGAAGTGATTTAAGTCTGCAAACCCCTCGTGTCCGACTCCGGCGACGGACTCGGGTACGGGGTGTTACAAGTCCATTCCCAGAATGATGTCAAATTCTCCAAATGGCAAATCCATTAGATCACCAGGAAAGATCCTACCTTGAGTTTCTAAGGGTACATCCTTATACAGCTTGTCTACCCTAACAGAGTGACCTAAAGGACTTAACACAAATACCCCACTCACTATCTCCTCAGAATGCACTCCCAAAGACCCAGATATGACACATGTAACATAAGAATGAGTAGATCCAATATCCACCAAGGCAGTATTCGGCATATTAGAAACTAAAAACGTACCAGTTATGACATTAGGTGTGTCGCCCTCCTCTCGACGACGAGCTGCATACACCAACGCTGGCTGTCGAGCCTCAGCATTTCCGGTTCCCCTGCCAGGCGCCCCTCGACCTCGACCATTTCCATTCCTATTTCCGCCCCTACCTTGTCACGTTCTCTCGGTGGTTGTGGTCCACCTCTCATGGGTTGAACAACCCTCTGTACAGCAACCTGAGCCTGATCAGCTCCCTGTGGACAATCCTTAACTCTGTGCTCCATAGATCCGCATCGGAAACAAGCACCAGAACGTTTCCTACACTCACCCAGGTGTACCTTACCACAATCCACACAGATTGGCGGTCTAACCACATTCATCGGAACGGCTTGAACTGGCTCCTCCACTCTCGCCCTTTTGGCATTCTTGTTTGCTCCACCCGAAGGTCCAAAATCCCTCCGGAAACAGTTTCGATCTTTCTCACGGTTCTGCCTCTCAGTACTCTTTACCTCCTCAGCGATCTTAGCTTTTTCCACTAGAACCGCGAAGTCACGCTCCCTCTGCAGAGCAATCAGCACCTTAAGGTCATCTCTGAGTCCATCCTCAAAGCGAACGCTACGTTCATACTCCGTAGCAACTATTCCCACAGTATACCTACTCAGCCTCAGAAATTCAGCCTCGTACTCAGCAACAGTTTTGCCTCCTTGGACCAGATTCAGGAATTCTTTCCTACGACCGTCCACATAACTTGCCCCGACGTACTTTCCTTTAAAGGCTGTCTTAAACAGCTCCCAAGTAACCCTATCAGCTTGGGTTCCATCCCTCACGGTGAGCCACCACTGATAAGCCTCATCTCGCAGCAACGATACGGCCCCCTCAACTTCTGCTCCACAGAACAGTCCAAGTCATCCATAATTCGTTCCGTGGCCTCCAACCAATATTCCGCCACATTCGGGGCTACACCAGATACGCCCCTAAACATCTCTGCTCCATTAGCCCGGAGTCGTTCAGAAATCGACCCTCGAATTTCATTGCCCGAACTTGCCCCGGCAACCCTTTCCAGAACTCGAAGCATTGCCTGCGACAGGGCGTCATCCCCGGCACCATGATCATGAGATTCCACTTCCATTGCCGAAGGTACCGGTACTTCTGCCGCTGGCATATGTCCTGAAGACGAAGATCCCGCTCGAGCTCTTCCTCGACCTCGTCACGGCCTCTACCTCGAGTGCTCGCGTACTCATATCGTATAATCTGATTACGAATTTTATGCATTAATTTTAGCATTCCAGTGATTATTACAGATGTTTTATGATTCAAATAGTAATTCAGAGGTGGTTTTCGTAGAATCAACGTCTAGCTACAATTTCAGTCTTTTAGCAAACTTTTCTAGGGTTTCAGTAGCATCCTATCTAGAGTATTTCAGTACAGACAGATATTTCAGAATATATTCAGAAAAATTCAGAATACTTACAGGCTTCGCCTGGAGATTCGGAATGCCACCTTCAGAAGTCCAGATTTAAAGACCGATTTTTTTTTGAAAATATTTGTTTTTGTAAACCTATTCCACAGCCGAGTTGTTGCAACTTGGCTCTGATACCACTAAATGTAACACCCCAAACCCGGCCTAGACGTTATGACTGGATCCGGTGCGCCACATCGATGCGTTCAAAATGTTCCGTTTTACTTAGTTTGGAAAACTTAGTTGGGGTTGTAAAAGATACTTTTTAAAGCAGGTTAAGGTGAATAGAAGCTGTGCACCAGGTAGGAAACCAGGAAGAAGAAGAGGTGAGTCCGTCGGACTGCTTAAGTACCAAGCTCCCTTCGGATCCAATCCTAGACATGCACACCACCATTGCCACACCTTAACGACTCATATAATTTTGAGAAAACCGTCTGGTTATGTCTATCTTAAGAAAATGATTAAGTTTGAAAACGTTTCCTTAGCGGAAGTCTTACTTGTAATCGTGTTATTTTGAAATCCCTTGATGTTTTTGAAAACGTGTCCTAAAGCTATTCCATTTTCCTTAGTTATCATAGTTTTTTTCATCATAATAAAATAAAATAATAAAAGTAAAACAAAACCATAAAAAAGAATAATTAAAAGGCCTTATTACACTTAAAACCCAAAACCATAAATGAAATTAAAAGGACGTCCAATTCACCAGAAAGAAACCAGGTTTGTAGAAACATGTGGCCAGTCCGAATCCCTCGCAGCTCCAAGCCCACTATGGTTGTGGATTACCTGCGAGGATGAAAATAAGGGGTGAGTTTTGGGAAACTCAGTGTGTAATCCAACCCAACCATAGCCTAAATCAGTTCAAACCACAAAGATAGAATAAGTTGGCCTCAGCCCAGAACAGATATCAAAATAAAGCCCGTAGGCCCAGAACAGACCAGAATGGATATATCATGCTTATGCAGAAACCCAACCATATCCAACCACATACACCCCCATACCATCCTTTCACCATGTGGGGAGACTACTCGACCCACCCAACCGCTACACGCCACAGAAATATGCAGCGTGGCTGCCAGATACAGAAAATGTGACAGAGTCACCAGATACAGATATTTTGTGGCAGTGCCACCAGAACAGATATACGTGGCAGGGCCACCAGAACAGATAATTTGTGGCATAGCCACCAGGACGCTTCCTTCATAATATAACCCATGTCCCTGTACAAAAAATATTCATTCATGGCATACATTAGACAGATTTAATTCATCATGCTTTTCAGACAAAATTAACCCTAGGGGTATAAAGGTCATTTTGCACATATAGGGGTATAATGGTAATTTTGCATACATAGGGGTATTCTAGTAAATCTAACTATTTCTAAGGTTTTCATGCATATCGTAGCCATTACGTTTAGCCAGAAACACTTACCGAGTGCACTTATCGAATTGGGCCCGTTGGCCCATTAACCTAGTTTTGGCCCATTAAGCCCATAATATCAAAACGCACAAAATCGTGCGTACAGCAGTTTTATCACTTTCGATTACCAGTAATAATGACCCATACGTCTTACGAGCATTCGCACACTCGCAAGTGCCCAAAATATCAGCTTTTCGGCATTTCAGCTTTTCGGCTTTTGCCGATCTAGCCTATGAGAGGGTGTCAGTTACACACCTATTTTCGAGATTTCCTCGTCGAGATCTATACCTGAACTACCTACAATTGAATCACTTACTATTACTCCAAATATCAAAAATACAATTGAGTATCTAGTCCCTTACCACATTCGGCCAAACATGCCAAAAACCCTTATTGCTCTTACCTTACTGCCCAAAGATGGTTAACTCCAAATATCCGATCATTCCACCTGTCCAAGCCCTTGATCAGCCGCCTCTAAATCACGCTATTACCAAAACAAAATAGTTATTACGACCCCTCAGGGTTACAAGTCTAAATCGACAACCTCCCTAACTTTTAGGGAGTTCGGCTTTTCCTAAAATATGTAGGAAGACTAAGTTTTCGCAAAGACTTACCACCGATTCATTAGTGACTGATTCCAATGAGTTTCCCACTCAATCCCGATGTAGATCTAAGCCCTCAGATGATAACAAAAGTCGATATTTCGGTGACTTCAGTATTCGGCCAAGTCCCTTTTAATGTGGGGTTTTTCGACTTTTTTACAACTTGTGTTTAGAAAGGTAAAACGAGAGGGTCTTGCTATGGTCTTGTCGTCAAAACTTGAGGTTTTAGAGGGCTGGTGAATCGGCCACAAATGATGAAGGGAAGAGATGTGGTTTTAGTTATAAGAAATCCGCACAAAAAGAATAAGCTTTCGGGATTTTGGCTTTTTATGATGTTCGGCTTATAAGGCTAAAAATAAAAAGATTAAGGATGTGATGAAGAGTAAAGAGATAGAAGAGTTCAGCTATGGAGAAGGAAGAGGAGAAAGCAATAATGGCTAAAGGGAGAAGGTGAGAAAAGCAGCAAAAGGCACAACTCCCTCCCTATTGCCGAATTTATACTGGCACTTTAACCTAGCCGAATTTACCCCCTAAAGAAACCCTTGGCCGGCCACCTCTTGCTCCTCAAGAGTCCAAAATTCGGCCAACACAGCTCACCCCAATCAGCTCCTAGGTTTCCTCCCTTATCTCTATCCTTATTCAATCCCCTTACCCTCTTAAACTCTTCCTGACAGACTTTTATTTCAGTTCCACTACTTCCTTTTCCTGTACATAAAAATTAATCACTTAATTTGCTGTCATTGTGACTTGAACCTGGGTCCTCCCCAAGCTTCCACACGCCACTACATCCTTCCCAGTGGCGTCACATGCCACTTTACCACTTGCTTCCTTGTGATCCATTTTTCACAAATAATTCCTAAAAGCCCAATTTATCAGAACCCCTTTCTCTTATAGAATTAAATTTAATTAAAACTACCGGGTTTTATCCTAAGCTTGGGCCTTCTAGAGGCCCACCAACATGATTAATCCTACACATACCAAACAAAACACAGAATTTTAAATTTTACAACTTTTACAGAATTCCCAAAAATTGGGGCGTTACAGTCTGTGATCTGGCCAACCCGGGTTAATCCTACACATACCAAACAGAACACAGAATTTTAAATTTTACAACTTTTACAGAATTCCCAAAAATTGGGGCGTTACAGTCTGTGATCTGGCCAACCCGGGCAGAATAGGCTTAATGGGCCCAATGGGCTATTGGGCCCATAATAGGCAAAATTTGATATTTGATGCTATGTGATAGAAAATTTGTGTGTGAGCATGAATATAAGGTGATATGGGCCTAATGGGCCATATAAAGGTGATTTGGGCCTAATGGGTCATATGAATATAAATTTGGCCTGATGGGCCATATAAATGAGATTGGGCCAAGTGGGCCATATGCATGTATGTAGGGGTTTTGGGCCTAGCATATGATAACTACATAAAACTTAATTAATTTAATGCGAACGTGGACAAGTCATAGGGTTAAGGTGTGGCAACGGGTATATGTTTGTCTAGGATTGGAGCTAAGGAGAGCTTGGTACTTAAGCGATCTTAATCACTCACCTCCTCTTTTTTGGATTCCTACTTGATGCATAGTATCCGTTCATCTTAGCTCACGAGATTTGTTAACGGGCCAATGTAAGTGAAAACCACAGTAAAGGGAAAATTACCGATATGCCCCTAAGGGCGAAAATGACCAAATTACCCCTAAGTGTTAAATGTAAGTGTCATGGATGTTACATGCATATCTGCTGCACACAGATGATATTTGCTTAGGTTGCATATGGGTTGGGAATTATGGAACAGAGGAAGTATATGAGGATCGTATGGTTGCTTGACAATCGTAGATCGACTGACAACTTATAAGCCCAATGTATAAATGAAGGTAGTTTCGCAACTGGGCTACCATGAATATGTATCGATTGGGTGGGTCGATATTTATATCCCCACATGATGTGTATCGGGGGACGGAGTTGGTGTGTAGTGGATGGATCATTGGGATGGGATTGCACTGCATTGCATTGCATGTTTGATGTATGCTGATTATTGAATCTTGTTACTCGTCGAGGGTTGTACACACTGAGTTTGAAAAAACTCTCCCCCTCTTTTATTTTTTTTTCAGGTGATGCTCAGTAGAAGGTTCGATGTTTGGAGGGACTCTAGGTGGCCAGCTAGCAAGACAACTAGGACTTGTTTTTCTTTTAGAAGCATATAAGTTTCTATTTTATTAAGTACTTTTCAGACCAGAATGTAATAAGGCTTCCATTTTTTTATTATTTGGATTATTATTTTTATGTAATGTAATTATAAGGAGTTGAAATGGTTTCTTAAAGTATAGTATGTCTTTTCTACATTTCTGAAACTATTTTTTTAAGGTAACTTATTTTCATCAAATCATATGTTTTGAACAAGCGATTGAAAAGAGTTTTTTTTTTAAAATTAATATTTTCTTTTATTTTAAGGAGGGTTTTCAATAAAAACACGGTTTTCGCTAAAACACTTCAATGTGACATGCCAGATTCGGCCATAACGTCTGGGCCAGGTTTGGGGTGTTAAGATCCCATATAAGACCATGTCTGGGACACAACATTGACATCGAGTGGTGATCCCATGTAATGCCATATCTAGGATATGGCATTGGCATCTTATTATGTGAACGGGGTTTCCCGGGTATTCGTTAGTATTCCAAATGGTTCAACGGACAATCCAAGGATGTGTCAGAGAAACGACGAGGTATGATCATGTAGAAAGAGTACGGGTATGTACGCCAAGATCGTAGTATTGAATGATAAAATGTTGGTAAGAGGAGAATAAAGAAATTATGATATTGAGAATGAGATGAGTAAAGTTATGTTACTTATGTGTATAGAAATGCATATTCTTATTACTTATTAATTACATGCAAGCTTACTAAGCTTTATGCTAACCCCCTCTCTTTTCAATTTTCTTATAGAATCGTCAAGCTAGCTCGGGGATCAAAGTATGTCGGAGGCATGTTCATACTATCGATTGGATTATTTAGGTATAGTAAATCTCAACATTTTGAGTATGGCATGTATAAGAACTTGGTCTTTTTGTTATATGTCATATTGGTCTAGCCAAATGTGTTGGCTTATGTGATAGTTGATTCATTTTGTGTATGGCCATGAGATATGGCTCAAAATGAATATTGGGTTGTAAATCTATTCATCTATGCATGTATGTGCCAATTCCATTATGATATGGCCTATGGTTATTGATTATTAAATGTTGAGGAATGTCATGTGTATAAGATGGTATGAAAATGCAAGCATGCAAGTCTAAAAAATATTGCTTATTTGTATATATGTGTTTGAACAAATAAGGGTGGCATTTGGCTTGGAAAAGCCTTAAAGTTTTCTACACGGTCTACCCCATAGGCCTGTGGTTCGGCCGTGTGTCCTCTGCACCCTAATTAATGCAAAACAAAATGCCCAGTAGTAAACACACGGGCAGAGACAAGGCTGTGTGTCTCGACCGTGTGAGAGACACGGCTTCAGAATATAGGCCTGTACTCGGGTCGTGTGAAGTCTGCACCTGAAGTTGGAATTTAATTTGCCACACGGCCTAAGAACATGAGCGTGTGCCCTGGCTGTGTGACCTTATTTAGCTGATGACATCATACTCAGAGAGTTACACGGCCTAAGGGCATGGGCATGTCCCAAGCCACACGGCCTACCCATACAAGTGTGTGACTCTCTAAAACATGAAAATTTTCTAAGTGTTGTAAAAGCTTCAATAATTTCCTGTATAGTCCCATATGTTTTCTCGATGTATGTTTTGGGCCTTGTAGGCCCGTAGAAGGGATGTTAAGTATATGTTTGAATGACCTTAATTGGAATAAAATTTTAAGGTATGATTTTTTGTTGTTTGATTGTGTTCAAGTATAGTAATGCCTTGTACCTTGTTCCGGCGTTGAGTAAGGTAAGGGTCTTACATTTAATGGTATCAGAGCTACGATTTAGGTGATTCTTAGACTAACGTAGCGTGTGTACGAGTCTAGCTAGACATGCCATAAATACATTGTGATATTTTGACGACTCCTGACCTTTTTAAATTGTGTTTTTTTATAGCAATGGATCCCAATCAAGCTGAAGTCGACGACGTAGAAAGTAACGCGCCTGCTCCCGCTAAAGGGACAGTACCGTAAGAGAGGTCTACTCCTACAATTAGTCAAGGAGGAAGAGAAGGGGCTCGAGAAGCCTTTCTCCATTTGATGGATGCTTGGTACACGGAGTTCGTTCAGACGAACCCAAACGCTCAACCCCCTCCACCCCCGCCTATCCCTCAGCCTATTCCTGTAGCACTCTAAGGTATGGATTTTATGAGATTGAATAGACCCCAAGTGGATAAAATTCAGAAGCAAGAAGTCGAAGAATTCTGAGCTAACATCGATTATGATCAAGAATGAACAGAGTTTTGGCTTGAAAACACCATCTGGGTTTTTGAGGAATTGACATGCACACCGAAAGATTGCATGAAATGTGTTGTATCACTGCTTAGAGATTCATCTTACCACTGGTGGAAGACACTTGTCTCGGTTGTACTAAGGGATAGGGTAACATGGGAATTTTTCCAATAGGAGTTTCAGAAAAAGTATATCTGTCGGAGATTCAAGAATCAGAAAACAAAAGAATTCCTTAAGTTGAAGCAAGGTAGAATGACTGTAACTGAATACGAGCATGAATTTGTGAGACTCAACAAATACACTCGGGAATGTGTGTCAACCGAAGCCATTATGTGCAAGAGGTTTGAGGACAGATTAAACTAAGACATTTGGATGTTTGCTGGTATGCTTAAGCTGAAGGAGTTCGTTATGCTCGTTGAAAGAGCTTGTAAAGTCGAGGAAGTGACCAAAAAGAAGAAAAATGTCGAGTCTGAGGTTAGGGATTCAAAGAAAAGATCTATGGGCAAGCAATTTTAGTCCACATCATAGAAGACGAGGGACTTCCATCCTCTTCCAATGCTTTTATTGAGTTTTGAAATAGAAATAGAGGTAAATAATATTCGGGTACAAAGGTCCAGACCACCTTGGGTAGACACACGGGCATGTAAAATAGCCTTAAAGTTGTCCACACGGTCTACCCCATGGGCGTGTGGTCCGACCATGTGTCCTCTACACCTTAACTAATGCAAAACAAAATGCCCAAATAGTAAACACACGGACAAAGACACGACCATATGTCTCATCCGTGTGAGAGACATGGCCTCAGAACACGGGCGTGTGCTTAGGCCGTGTGAAGTCTGCACCTGAATTTGGAATTTAATTCGCCACACGGCCTAAGAACACGAGCGTGTGCCCTGGCTGTGTGACCTTATTTAGCTGATGACATCATAGTCAGAGAGTTATACGGGCTGAAGGCACAGGCATGTCTCAAGCCACAAGGGCGTGTGTGACCACATGGCCTACCCACACGGGCGTGTAACTCTCCAAAACATGAAAATTTTCTAAGTGTTGTAAAAGCTCCAAAATTTCTTGCATAGTCCCTCATCTTTCCCGATGTATGTTTTAGGCCTTGTAGGCCCTATAAGGGATGTTAAGTATATGTTTGAATGGCCTTAATTGGCACGAAATTTTATGGTTCGATTTTTGGGTGTTTGATTGCGTTCATGTATAGTAATGCCCCGTACCTTGTTCTGGCATTGAGTACGAGTAAGGGGTGTTACAAGAACGGTTGTGATATTCTTTTGATTTCTTTGATACTGACTGATATGACTTCCTAGTCAATCTCTTTCTCGAGTCTCTTGCTTCAAAATCATCACTTCTTTTCTCTTTACTCAGCTCCTCGGATTTATGTGCTTAATCAACCAATATAATGAATTCTTTAATCTCAAGAATTCCAACCAGAAGCTTAATGTCCTCGTTTAACACTTCTTCAAATCTTTTACACATAGTATTCTTGGTCGGAATACAATCCCGAGCATATTTGCTCAGTCTAACAAATTTCCACTCAAGTTCTAACACAGCCATACGACCCTGTTTGAGCTCAAGAAATTCTTTTAACAAAGATATTGCACATTTAACACATTCAGCTGGTGAACAGGATAACTCATCAAAAACCTTAACTGTATTATTTAACCAGAATTCAGCACTCTCGGGATCATCTTCAGCAGTAGCTTAGAATTCTTCAGCCCCTTACTTTCGTATCTTATCAACAGACGGCTTACTAACTCGAATTGGTTCCATATCTTAAGGAATAACAGGAACCAATTTGGGAACAAGAGGGGGTGGATGTTGTTGAACAGCCAGATTAATCTGACTATTCATTCATCATCTGGAAGAAAGCTTCTTTAACCTCTCCTCCTCGACCCTCAAATATAGGCCCTGTATCTATAATAGCCCGGTTTTAGCTAAATCAGAACAGTGGTTTCAGAACCACAAATTTGAGGTCGTAAAATTATTTGAATATTATTTTTTTGTTGACAATATGTGATTATATATGTATGAAAGTTTCGTGTGATAATTTTATCGTTTAAGTGGTTAATTTGAAAAAAAATGACTTAATCGCGTAAAATAAAAAAGTTGCATTATATTTAATAAAGGTGTCTATTTGATATGCCTGATTACATATAAGTCCCTTATGTTGTAAATAAACCATTGATAGTGGGAATGGACATAAATGGGCATGTCTTAAATGATTTTATAAAGGTTTCATTAAGGGTAAAATGGTAAACTATGTATTAAGCCAAAATTCATCTTATTTTCATTCATCTTTAACTAAAAATCAAGAGAAAAGAAGCCAAAGATGATGTTTTAGGGTTCGACCATATTGAAGCTCAATTGAAGGTCCGTTTTTGTTCCATTTTCGATGATTTCTATGTTTTTGTGATCGTTGCTTAGTAATCTAGCTAGCCCGTACTCTAATTTTTGAAACTATTGGTGAATTTATGAGTTTCCATTAATGAATGCTTAAGCTTTTGAATGATTTTTGATCAATTTTGAAATCTTGATGATAGATATTGAAGTTTTGTAAAGTGATTTTTAGTGAAATTGCATAAAAGGGACTAATTTGTGAAAAGTGTAAAATGTGTGTTCAAATGTGTGAAATATTGATAAATATGGGTTTTTATGGAACCTATAGATATTCGGCTAGTTTGGGTTTAGTTGAAATTGTTGTAAATTGTGTTTTTATGAAATAGGGACTAAATTGAGAAAATGTGAAATTATAGGGGTTAATGCGTAAAATGTCTCAAATTGTGTGCTTTGGATGAATAATGAATTGATGAATAAAAGAGTTAATTTTGAATTTATATAGATCAAGAACGAAAGAAAACAGATTTAGATCAAGGAAAATCGGAAGTTGTCAAATAGTCGGTCCGGTTCATTTATTTTGATTACGAGGTAAGTTCATATGTAAATAAATATCTTTGAATTGATTTTTATCATTGAAATGCTATGAATTTTGAACAAGAAATTATGAGTATGAATCGACGAAGTTACAAGATTCGAAAACCCCATACGAACCTTAGGAATAGTATAGGATACGAACGTCATGACATTAGGTTACCGAGATGTGATTACATGTAAGACCATGTCTGGGACATTGGCATTGTATTGAGATGACGAGAAATACTATATCTAGGAAATTGGCATCGTTAACCAATTTCATGTAAGACCCTGTCTGGGACAGTGGCATCGATGTGTGATAACATGTAAGACCATATCTGGGATATGGCATTGTACGAGCTTATGTGATTTCTGAGTATCCTTAACAATTCCAAATGGTTCAACGAGAAAAGTCAAATTGAGAAAGAATATGTGAATGAGCTATGTGATTCAGGTACGTATGAGATCCATACGGGTATTGAGAATTGAAGTAAATGATGAATTTGATTAAGACATTGAATATATGTTCAATGAGAAAGGTTTGTGAATTTGAATAAGATTAGCCATGTTAAACATATTTGAATTGAAATGCAAATGTTCATGTGATAGCTTTATTTGTATATGGCTTACTAAGCTTTTAAAGCTTACTTTGTATGTTTTTTTTAATGTATTATAGATTATCGAAGCTATTGATCATCTTGTTGGTACTTTTGGAGCTTTGTATATATGGTATACGGCATGTATAGGCTAGTGCCATTGTGGTATATTTTGAGACTTGATTTTAGCCATGAGATTTGACTTGTAAATGTTGGTGTGAATTTGGCCATGCAAGTTGGCTTAAGTTATGTGTTTGATAAGTTATTTATGTGATGTATATAATGCCTTATATGTTGGCCTATTTAGTATAGTTATATGATTGTTATTTTAATTATTTGTAAATGGGAGTATTAAGGTTGGAATAATGGTATGATGTGACTTGATTATATGATATTGAAATGGTAAGTCTCATGGCTTGAAATAGGTGATAAGATGATGATAATGAAATGCATTTAGAAGTTATGCAAGTTTAATGGTTTTGGCATTATTGTGGTTGAGAATTTAAGTAGTGAAATGGTTGATTATGAAATGTCATGAATTATATGTGATTTGGTATGTTTTGGCTGCCCATATGTGATGAAATGATACCATTTTCATGGCTAGGTGAGCATGAGAAAAGGGTGGCAAATTGGCCTTTTAAATGGCCTATTTTTGTCACACAAGCAAAAATACAGGCTTGTGTCTCTGCCGTGTACGATACACAACTGTGTGCCCCTGAGGTACCCTTCGAATTAAAGTTAGTATACCCTACAGTTTTAACATGGCCTAGACACACTGTAACAGTCCAGTTTTGACCATAGTCAGAATAGTGGTTTCGGGACCACATATCTGAGTTAGAAAAATATTTTAATATTATTTTCTAGGCCTATTATAAGTGAATTTACATGTGTGAAAGTCTCGTGTGAAGATTTAATTGTTTGTGTGTTTAATTCGCAAAAAAGACTTAATCACGTAGAATGTAAAAGTCGTGTGCTAGATGCTAAAGTGCCAAATTGCCATGTCTTTATAATTGTAAGGTCCTTAGGTTGTAAATGGACCCTTGGAATAATGCATGGACAAAGTTAGTCATGATTTTATCAATTATTAATGTTATAAAGCAAAGGTAAATTGGTAAAACATGTATTAATGTATGTTTCATAAAACAAAACTTAAAATAGCCCATTATGTTCATCTTTGGCTGAAAATTAGAAAAGAAAAAGAAGAAAGAATGCAAGCTAGGTGATATGTGATATTCGCGACAGGTTTTAAAAATTTATAATTAATCGTTCTTGAAACTAACTATTATCACGATGAAGGTAAGTGTACCTATCGAACATTAGTATAGCTTTAGCAAAACTGGATTGTCGAACCCAAAAGAACCAAGAGTACTAGTAATTACTTTCTTTTTATTATCTAGTCTAAAAAATAAGGGATTTGTTTATCTAAACTAACTAACTAAACTAAGGGTGCATAGAGAAAAAATTGGGGAAAAGCTTTTGGGCAAACTCGATTGATTAAGACAATACCCAAGGAAAAATCCACCTAGACTTCACTTGTTATTTAACTCTGAATCAGGCGATTTATGCATTTGACTTGATCCATAGAAATCCCTAGGTTATATTATTATCTCTCTTGAGACTAATAACGTCTAACCCTAGGTTGATTACTTGAAATCTCTTTTTAATTAACACCCTAGTGTTGCATTAACTCGATCTATGGATTCCAATATTAGGTTTCACCCCAATCCGATAAAATCTTATCACTAGGCATGCAATAAACTCCACTTAATTTCGAAAAACGTACTCTTAGACAGGGAGTTTTTCTCCACTGAATAAGCTCATTAACTTGAATCAATATCCTGGAATATTAAAACAAGAATTAAGAACACATAATTAAGAACAAGTCAAATATTTATCATACAATTCAGATAATAATAACAAGATCCACCTTAGGTTTCATTCCCCTTAGGTATTTAGGGGGTTTAGTTCATAATTATGAAAGAAAACATCTCAAAAGAATAAAGATAACAAAACATAAAGAAAACCTAAAACTCCTGAAGGAAATTGAAGGGAGATCTTCAGTCTTGACTATGAATCCAACTTCTGAGATGGATCAATCGGCTTTCCTTAAGTAATTCCTTGCCTCCTACTCCGTGTGTGTCTTCTAAGTGCCTCCTCATGTGTTTAAATAGGCTTTAGAATGCCTAAGAGCCCTCAAAAGTGACCTTTTCTGAATAGTACTATACTTGGGCTCGACAGGGACACGCCTGTAACACCCCGAACCCGGGACCGTCACCGGAGTCGAATACGAGGTGTTGACAGACTTTTAAAAATTTTCCAGACACTGCCCAGTCTGAGTACTAGTCGCTTCAAAAATCATATCTTGAGTTTCACAACTCAAAAATCAGTTTTGTGATTTTTCCCTGAAACTAGATTCATGTCCCCACCTATGTATTTTTTTCTAGAATTTTTGGTCGGGCCAATTAGTACAGTTTATTAGTCAAAGTCACCCGTGTTACAGGGATCGACTACCCTGACCTTTGCGCATTACGACTTGGATATCTCCTTGTACAGGGCTCCAATACTGATGTCGTTTGTTTCTATGGAAACTAGACTCAGAGAGGAGTCCATACATATATGGTATGACCCCTAATTATCTCTGGTCAATTTATAGTGAATTTCCAAAGGCGGAACAGGGAATCCAGAAACTGTTCTGACCCCGTCCCACAAGAACCCGAATATCTCTTACTGTACTGTTCATATGATTGTTTCGTTACTTCCATATGAAAGTAGGTTCATCAAGGTTCGATTACATAATTTATTCACTATTTAATTCTACTCCTACGAATTTATGTGATTTTTCAATTCTACACCACTGCTGCTGTCAAAATCTGTTTTCAAGGTAAACTTTACCTATTTTGTGGTGACCATGGACCAACTGGGGTTTTGCCATACATAGGTCCACATGTGATCATATTTAGCCATTCTAATGGCTGATCATTAGCCCAACACTTCCATTTCAAACCATAGTCACATCGTGAAACCATATATATACATACATAAACACAAATGGTCTAATGCCATACTCCACTTCTACAAGCCATTTTCGCATGGCTTTACACACATACATCACAAAAGCACTTAAACAACAGGGGTAGTCCTATACATGCCATATCCAGAGTTCAACTAAAAGAGTACCAAAAGAGCTCTGATAGTGTAGATGACTTCGACTTCGCTGATCCCGAGTCCGATAGCTAACGAACAAAATCTATAAAACAGAGAGCCAAAGCAACCGGGTAAGCATTTTAAGCTTAGTAAGTCTCAAGTAATGAAATCGGCTTTAACTACAGTATTACATTCACATAGCTAACTAAGTCACTTTAATAACACACATTTTCATAATCATACTTCATCAACATATATACACAAGGTATCAACCTTTCTAAAAGCCGAAAAATTCGTTAGCCGATCACACGAATACTATTTAAAATGAATCGACTTTTCCAATGCACATGCAAACATACCGTATCGTTCGGGTTGGTCGAGCATATTTATTAAATTAGTTACAGCACAAAACGCTCACATTCAAACCCAAGTTTCTTCGGTATTTAACCGAATACAGCCGCAAACATATTTGCCTTCGGGTCTTAACCCGGACATATGAACTCGCATAATTGCCTTCGGGTCTTAGCCCGGATATATCATCCCGCATAATTGCCTTCGGGTCATAGCCCGGATATATCAACTCGCATAATTGCCTTCGGGTCTTAGCCCGGATATGTCAACTCGCATAATTGCCTTCGGGTCATAACCCGGATATATCAACTCGCATAATTGCCTTCGGGTCTTAGCCCGGATATGTCAACTCGCATAATTGCCTTCGGGTCTTAGCCCGGATATAATCCAATGTTCATGCACACATATATCAATAATCATAACACATCCATATCATTTCTTCGTTACTAAGGCTCAAACACGAAACATTTATTAAACTTTTCAAATTTCGGCTCAGTAGCCACACACAAGGAGCATGATTTCAATTGGCTTTATAAGATAGTCTCTAAGCATATTCGACTATCCGTCCTAGTATGACCATTCATTTCAATATAATTCAAGTAGGGTCATTACTCGAAGACTTACCTCAAATGTCGTCGAACGACTTCAACGGCTATTCAATTACTTTTTCCTTCCCTTTATCGGATCTAGTTCCCCCTTGCTCTTGAGCTTAAGTTCAACAAAATTTAAAATAGTCATTAATCGACTATTCAAGTATTACTTTCAGAATAATATATATATATTGATCCGACTTTCACACACATAGATTATAGTAAGCTTTATATTAATCAATAAATAATCCATCGGCAAACTTTCATTAATGTTTACAACAAAATCACACATTCACTACGAGCTGTTTTCCTGAGCAGTAGTTACTAAATTACTTATAACTGGAGCTACTAGACTCCAAATCACTTGCCGTTAATTTTCCTTGAATATAGACTCGTATATCTTCCACCCATAAAATTTTCAGAATTTTAAGCTTGGCCAATCAATACCAGATTTTTCTTAAAGTTTCCCCTGTTTCACTGTTTGACTATTCTGACCACTCTTCACTACGAATCCAATTTCTCACTTTACAGAATTTCAAATGTGTTGTATTTAATCTCATTTGAAACTAGACTCATTAAGGAGTCTAAGCATATAAATTTTATCTTATAACCATTTTTGTACAATTTATAATGATTTTCTAAAAACAGAACAGGGAATCCGGCAGTCATTTTGACTCAGCCCCACAATACTTCAAATATCTCTAGATCGGTAACTCTTTTGTTTCTATAGTTTCTTTTGTAAGAAAATAGACCCTTTAAGCTTTAATGACATAATTCACTCAGCTTCTAATTCAACTCCTACAAATTATGGCGATTTTCGAAAATCACCTTACTACTGCTGTCCCAAGTAAATTACTACCAATTCACCATTTATCAACAATTTCATATAGGTTTCTTCTAAGCTAATAATAACCGGACCATTTAGTCAAGCTTAAGGCTGATTCTATTTTGTTCATGTTAAGGTCACACCTCCCTTAAACAAGTTAAAATTTCTCAAATTCAACTACTAGTGCTTTCATAAAACATAAACAAAAATACATTCAACATTATCTCCCCAAGAATCAATAGCATAACCAAATACATATATTTTTCTTTCTCCCTAATGTAGATTCGGCAATCCCATAAACCATATTAACCTTAACTTTCAAGCTAAACAATTAACAATTTAACACATCCAACCTAACTATCCATCTAATGTCATCAAAACTTCTACTAAAAATTTTTAAGCTCCTAGGCCGAAATTCAACCCTCATAAATAACCTAATTTCAATCCAAGATTCAAGTAGCTTTTAAACCAATCCTCCAAATTATGCATACATTTTCTAGAGTGGCATAAAACATACCTTTTTGTATCAAACACCTTAGCCGAACTTCAACAAGAGTTTTTTCTTCTTTCTTTCTTCTAGTTTCGGCAATGGAGAAGTAAAGATGAAACACTTTGGTTTCTCCTCCCACTTCTCATATTTTATTTCCTTTAATTTCAATTATTAAATCATATGTTAATACAAAATTATTTTAATTTTTGAATTAGTGGAGCATATTCCTTCCTTGGCCGGCCACCATGTTTATCATGGGTAAATTGACATGCAAAACCACTCCTTTCAATGCATGTACTATTAGACCATTGTAGAATTAACCTCTCACTTTCCAACAAAGTTTCATATAAGTCCATATTAATAAATTCACATAAAGATGATCAAATTAATGCATGAAACTTTCACACATGCATTTACTCACATCATAAACACAGAATATAACTTTTAATTATCTATAAGACTCGGTTTAGCAGTCCCGAAACCACTTCCCGACTAGGGTCAGTTTTGGGCTGTCACAACGCCCGTGTGTGGCCGCTTAAGACTATGGTCAAGGCTGTTAAATAGACATGGGCGTGTGGTCTACCTGTGTGAGTCATGCTTCGATTCTATCAAATGGACATGGCCATGTGGCCTACCTGTGTGAGGAAGTCCAGGCCGTGTGGATTTCCCATGTTGGCCCATTTTCTTCATTTTTGGCCCGTTTCTCGCTCTTTTTACTTTTCAATGCTCACCTAAGTATAAAACATGAAATTAAAGGATTAGGAGCATCGAAATCACCAATTCTAAGGAGAAATGTGCTAAGCATGGGATAAAAATATGTATAAATTATAGTTTATCAAATACCCCCACACATAAGCGTTTACTTGTCCTCAAGAAAAATCTTCAACTCACAATCAAAATAAATTCTTCTCAACTTATAATCCCTATCGATAATATCTCAAAATAAACCATAAGTAATCATACATTGAGAATTCAACTAGAAGAACATCAAAGTTTTAAATATTCCAAGCTGAGCTTTTTTCATGAAAACATAGGTGTCTCCCCTCATTTAAGTGATTACCTTTGATTCAAAATATCACAAAGTTTAACATCCTCACTAAAGATTCACTCAAATCACTCGAGGTGTTTAAGGACAATAAATGAAGCAGTCAGTAGTCAACATGAAAATTTATTACCTTAGGCTTGCATGAAAATCAAATCTCCACCACTATATATTGAGATGATACGTCAATCAAAAGGTCTTTAGAGGGTTGTAACGTAGCTTTGGTTAGGGAGTGTTGTCACAAGCTGAAAGAAAAGGTTAGAATCGAGATTTAAATTGAAAAATTACCTAACTAGAAAAATAACTAATCATTAATTGAATACAAGTGAGCTTTTTCTCAGAATATGGAATTAACACTTAAGCTAAAAAAAACAACGAATTACTACTAATATAAATGTATGTATTGTTTTTTTTAAGAACAAGTCAAATAACATAGGCTATCTATCAAAAATAAAAAATAGGTAAGCAATTTATTCAAATCAAATCTCGACAAAAATAGGGATCAAGTTAATTTAGGGGATTTCAACAATAATGGTTTAAGGGGTAATGTTGAGGATAAATCAATGAATGGGTTGTTAGGCTCAAGGGGGTTCACTAAGAGTTAATTGTGAAGGTAGGCTTTTATGGAGTGAGTGGGTTAAACCTAAGTGCCTTTATCATCTCAACATATCAAATCAAATGGTGTGGTCTTGACATGCATAATCAAGCAAGTTCTAGAATGACAATTCAATATTGACGTTTTCAAAGCAACAATAAAAGTGAGCATGAAAGAAATAATAGATGCTCTAGAGGCTCAAGATCTCACAAAAATTATGACTTTTTGATGTTTAAACCTGTGAATTTTAACTCAAGATAATACCTAAACTTGGGGAAACAAAAAAAAATTAATTCTTAAAAATCAACTTATCATGCTTGATTCTCTAATTTCTTAAAGTTTAAAAATCAATGCATAAATGCCTATGTTTTAATTCAAGAAATATTAATAAAAATCATAAATTAATCAAAATTCATTCTAATGATGATATGAGAAAATTATTTGAGAACAAGACAAAATTCCAGGATTTTTCTGATAATGATATCAAAGGCCCCCCACACTTAAGATGTGCATTGCCCTTAATGTACAAAGTTAGATTTATTGAATTATATAGATATATAATCATAAGATAGGGAGAGGAGTGAAACTTCCTGAATGAGGAATGAAATCCTTGAATTGGAGTTATGGAGAATAATCGGCCAAGGCAATGATGAGGTTGGAGGAGGATACTCTAGTGGTGGTAAAGGTTGGGTTCCAAAACCACAGTGTCTAGTTAAGAGGTTATCATGGTGGTCGGGCAGGACATGGTAGTCGCGGAGAACCTTTTCCAGTGGAGTTGCATGTTCCTAAGTAATAGTGAGCTTTGGCGCTCTTTATAACTATATTAGAATCAGGAAATTCTTTTAGGAAATATAAAGAAGCATAATTACTCGTAAAGAAATAGCTGAATAAAAATTATAAAATCTCAAGATAAAATAAAAATAGTACTAAAGGGAAATAAAAAGTAATTGAAAAATATAAATAAAGATAAAAATAAAATAGAAAATAACAATAAATAATAGGTGTTTATAAAGAAATTGGGGCACACGGCCGTGAGGCGCGCCCGTGTGTCCTTGTTCCAGCCCGTGTGTTTCGTGGTTTTCGAAATTGGGCACACTAGTGCACACGGTGATGTTGCACAGCCGTGTCATCCTTCGTTCGCTTCTCCCATGCCCGTGTATGAAGGCGCAGGCCCTTGTTGTTTTGACAGGCTCGACCACGGTCGGTGGGCAACGGCGTGTCGCACGCCCGTTTTAATTTGGCAGGATTGCCCATAGCCATGGCACACAGCCGTGGCAAATTATCGAATCCCGTGTTAGGGAAACATTCTTTCTCTGTTTTCACACTGTCGTATCGCATGACCGTGTTGCCTCCCATGGTACGGGCGCGACCTACGACACACCCGTGTGCCTGGCCGTGTGGTTCTGGAAATCCTGTGTTCAGTGACTCAGTTAGTGAAATAAATGTTAAAAACTAAAATTTAAAGAAGTTAACATCATTAGTGCTCGGGTTGCCTCCCGAGAAGCGCTTATTTAGAGTCTAAGCTTGACTTACCTCCCTTTTGCATGGTCAAGGTGGTGCGAGGAGTTTACACTTCTCGTTCCTGCTATCAATTTCATCAAAATAAGGTTTTAGATAGGTACTATTTAACTTAAAAGTACCGAATTTGGGATGAATTACCTCGACTGTACCGTATGGAAAAATACTGAGTATCGTAAGAGGGATTGCTCCGTTAGGTTTAGGAGTGGCAATACGAGGGTCTGCTGCATCTAGTAGTAGTTTGTCTCCAACCTTAAGTTGATTTGGTGAAATATTGAGCTCGTCATGGCATGGTTTTGGTTTATTGTGTGTCCTTGGTTTATGTGTTTGCCATTCATCTAGTTCCTCGATTTGTAGCCTTCGTTCTTCATAGATGGGTTATTTGTTGTTACTTGAACAAGGATCATGTGTGCTCTTCGAACGTGTTTCCTGTAAAGAAGGTTGCACCACATGGTTAGTATTAATAAGATTACGATCTTGAAGAGTAACTAAGTCATCACCAACACGAAGTGTGAGTTCACTTGTACCAACATCAATAATGGTTCTAGCAGTTGCTAAAAAGGGCCTTCCTAGAATTAGAGGTGCGTCACTACCCATTTTTATGTCTAGAACAACAAAATCGATTGGGAATATAAATTCATCAATTTTTACAAGTACATCTTGAACGATACCTCTAGGAAATCTGATAGTTTTATCGGCTAACTGAATACTCATCCTAGTTTATTTGGGTTTCCCAAGACCTAGTTGTTTAAACATTTTGTAGGGCATGACATTAATACTAGCCCCCATATCAGCCAAAACATTTTTAACATTTAAGCTACCAATTAAGCAAGGAATCGTAAAACTCCCTGGATTTTTCAATTTGTTGGCCAGCTTGTTCTATAGAATGGCTGAGCAAACTGCATTTAACTCTACATGCGATGCCTTATCCAACTTCCTTTTATATGTTAAAAACTCCTTTAAGAATTTGACTGCGTTTGGCATTTGCGAATGAGCTTCAATAAACGGTAAGTTAATGTGTAATTTCTTTAATAGTTTAAGGAATTTACCAAATTGTTCATCTGTGCGGTCTTTCCTTGTCGCATTGGGGTATGGCACTCGTGGTTTGTACACTTTACTTACCGGTTTCTACTTACTGTGGTCTACCTCGCCTTTACCTTTACTTACCATAATTCCTTACCTCGGTTCAGGTTCAGGTTCAACTAACCCTTCTTCATCTTGGATGGTAATTGCGTTGAGTTATTCTCTTGGCTTAGATTCAGTGTTACTTGGCAGGCTACCTTGTGGTCGTTTAGAAATCAATTTGGTGGGTTGGCCTATCTGAGTTTCGAGCCCTTGGATTGACGTCTGTTGTTTCTTAAGTGCTATTTTGGTATTTTGAAAGCAAGTTTTCAACACCGTGATAAACTTTGCTAGCATCTCCTCAAGGTTCGACTTCTTTTCTTGTTGCTAAGGTGGTTGTTGGAAGCCTGGAGGTGGTGGTGGTCTTTGATTCCCTTGGCCTCCCCATGAGAAATTTGGGTGGTTCCTCCATCCTACATTGTAAGGTTACTATAAGGATTATTTTAAGGTTGAGGATTATTACCCATATAATTTAATTGCTCGTTTTCTATGATGTGGCCATAAGGTAGGTATTCTGAATTGCTCGTCCCTCCTCCACTTGCATTGCATTACTGGGTGAACCTGTGAAGAACCAAAAAAAACTGTCAATTTTTCTATTCAAAAGTTTTACCTGATTAGAGAGCATGGTGACTGAATCAACGTTAAAAATGCCGACTGCTTTCGTTGGCTTTGTCCTCATGACTTGCCACTGATAATTATTCAGTGTCATCTCTTCTATAAATTTATAAGCATCCTCAAGTGTCTTATTATTGTTAGTCCCACCAGCGGCTGCATCAACTATCTGTCTAGTCGAAGGATTCAGGCCATTGTGAAAAGTTTGAACCTGTAGCCAGAGTGGTAACCCATGGTGAGGGCACCTTCTCAATAGATCCTTGTATCACTCCCATGCATCGTAGAGTGTTTCTAGATCCATCAGCACAAATGAGGAGATATCATTCCTTAATTTAGCCGTTTTAGCCAGCGGAAAATATTTTAGTAAAAACTTTTCATTCATTTGTTCCCAAGTAGTGATTGACCCTCGTGGTAACAAGTTCAACCACTGTTTAGCCTTATTCCTTAATGAAAAGGGAAATAACTAAAGGCGTATGGCATCATCATAAACGCCATTGATTTTAAATGTGTCACAAAACTCCACAAAATTTGCCAAGTGATTGTTTGGATCCTTATCCTGCAAACCATCAAACTGAACAAATTGTTGTATCATTTGAATCGTGTTAGTTTTCAGGTCAAAATTATTTGCAACAATAGCAGGCCTAACTATACTTGGCTCAGTTCCTGTTAAATTTGGTTTAGCATAATCATACATAGTGCGCGGAGCAGGACTTTGATTTACTGGATCAGCAGCAATCGCAAGAGATAGTAGATTTTCCTGATTTTTCGCCATCTCCTCGGTTGTGGTTTGAATATCATCCTCTTGCTCTTCCTCTGTGTATCTTAAGTTTTGCCTTATTTCTCTTTGGTTTCTACGAGCTGTGCGATCAATCTCACTATCAAAAAGTAATGGTCCTGACGGGTTTCTTCTGGTCATAAACTAGAAAAACCTGTCAGAAGCGAATAAAAGAGAAAATTAGAAAAGAAAATAAAAATTTAAATTGCAAATAAAGTAAAATGGCTAAAGTAATAAATATCGAGTGTTCTTAATATTGTAGCTCCTCGGCAATGGTGCCAAAAACTTGGTATGTGATATTCACGATAAATTTTATAAAATTATAATTAATCGTTCTTGAAACTAACTATTATCAGGATGAAGGCAAGTGTACCTATCGAATAGTAGTATCGCTTTAGCAAAACCGGATTGTCGAACCTAAAGGAACCAAGAGTACTAGTAATTACTTTATTTTTATTATCTAGCCTAAAAATTAAGGGATTTGTTTATCTAAACTAATTAACTAAACTAAGGTTGCACAGAGAAAAAATTGGGGAAAAGCTTTTGGGAAAACTTGATTGATTAAGACAATACCCAAGGAAAAATCCACCTAGACTTCACTTGTTATTTAACTCTGAATCAGACGATTTAGACATTTGACTTGATCCGTAGAAATCCCTAGGTTATATTATTATCTCTCTCGAGACTAATAACGTCTAGCCCTATGTTGATTACTTGAAATCTCTTTCTAATTAACACCCTAGTGTTGCATTAACTCAATTTATGGATTCCCATATTAGGTTTCGCCCCAATCCGGTAAAATCTTGTCACTAGGCATGCAATAAACTCCGCTTAATTATGACAAATTTACTCTTAGACAGGGACTTTTGCTCCTCTGAATAAGCGCATTAACTTGAATCAATATCCTGGAATATTAAAACAAGAATTAAGAACACATAATTAAGAACAAATCAAATATTTATCATACAATTCAGATAATAATAACAAGATCCGTCTTAGGTTTCATTCCCCTTAGGTATTTAATGGGTTTAGTTCATAATTATGAAAGAAAACATCTCAAAAGAATAAAGATAACAAAACATAAAGAAATCTCAAAACTCCTAAAGGAAATTGAAGGGACATCTTCAGTCTTGTCGATGAATCCGGCTTCTGAGATGGATCAATCGGCTTTCCTTGAGTAATTTCTTGCCTCCTACTCTATGTGTGTCTTCTAAGTGCCACCTCAGGTGTTTAAATAGGCTTTAGAATGCCTAAGACCCCTCAAAAGTGGCCTTTTTCGAATAGGACTATACTTGGGCCCGACAGGGACACCCCCATGTGCGATTGCTTCAGACCGTGGTCAAGGCTGTTAAATAGGCACAAACTTATGGTCTACCCGTGTGAGTTGTGCTTCAATTTTGCCAAATGGACACGGCCGTGTGGCCTACCTGTGTGAGGAAGTCCAGGCCATGTTGATTTCCCATGTTGCCCCTTTTTCTCTGATTTTTTCCCGTTTCTCACTTTTTTTACTCTCCTATGCTCACCTAAGTATAAAGCATGAAATTAAAAACAATTCTAAGGAGAAATCATCCATAAATGTGCTAAGCATGGGATAAAAATATGTATAAATTACGGTTTATCGCTAGGGTTTCGGCACTTTGAGCTTGAATTAAGGTATGTTTTAGTTTTGGTTTTGATGATTTTTATATTTTTGAGATTGTTGCTTAGTCTACTATCTAGCCCATGTCATAATTTGTGGAATTGATGACGTGTTCATGAGATGAATTTGTTGAATATGTGATTTTTATGTTGTTAAATAATGAATTATGGAAGCTTGGTATGTGATTAATATGTTTTGTCTTCGGATTTTTGATGAAATTGATATTTTGGGCAAAATTGTAAAAATGTTATTTTGGAGGACTAAAATGTGAAATAAATGAAATGTATGGATTTGTATAAGAGCTAGGAGAATTTGGCTAGGCTTGTTTACAAGCAAATTTTGTGTAATTTGTGATTTTGTGGATTAGGGACTAAAGTGTCAAAATGTGAAAATGTGAGGGCTATTTTGCAAAATGCCTTAATTGTGTGTATATGGATTGTTTTGAATGATTTGGTGAATAAAAGGGTTAATTTTGAATACATTTAGATCAAGAAAAGAGGAATTCAGATTTAGACTGAGGGAAGTCAAAAATTGTAGAATAAACGTTCAAGTCGAGAACTTCGAGTACGAGGTAAGTTCGTAGTAGAACATGGTATTATAAGTGCATATTTCTGTTTTGATTATACATAGATGTTTAAATAATTGAGTTGAATGTATATGATGATGAATTGAAAGCTTTAGCACTAAGTGTGAGATTTATATTAATTTTGGCACTAAGTGTGCGATACTGACTTATTCTCGGTTATTTGAGATGGCATTAAGTGTGCAAAAATATTCTAGCTTTGGCTAACCTTATAGCACTATGTGTGTGGATGTTCAAAATATGAATAAGCTATGGAAAGTCTTATAACATTCAACAAGAGGTAATTATGCAATTGAATAAGTACGGGAAGATCCAGGTATGTATGATACCTAAGTGGTAGATGATATTATGTAAGTGAATTTCATTGAGTTGATATGATCTTATGGATTGACATTGTGCAAATACTCATATGTTTCATATAATGTTGATGATTTGAGTACGAGCTTAGTAAGGTTTTGAAAACTTACTGTGTATGTGTGTTTGAATTGTTTTGTAGATATCGTAGCTATTGCAAGCTCAAGGATCTTCTAGGATCATCAGCACACTATCGAACTTCATTTTTTTATTTTTGAATATATATATTTGAAGTATGGCATGTATAGGCTAGTAGTTGTGGAAGTATGTTTTGTGATGTATATATATTTGGCCATGTGAATTGGCTAATTTGTGTTTGAACTTCATAGTTGATAATGGTTTATGATATGTGATGTTAATTTGAAATTGTAGTATGCTTAGTTGGATAAAGAAAATGGTAAGTGTGGTGAGTTTTTGGAATGAGATTGTATGATAATTTGATATAATCTTACACTATGTTCATTATAAATAGGTAAGGTTTATATATGAGTTATATGTGTTTTAGCATGAAAAATTGGTTGATTGGATTGTGCATATATGCTTGTTTCCATGCTTGTATGTTGACCCAAAAAGGGGTGGCAATGTGGCTTAAACCAAGCCTGCATTGTTCCACATGGCCATAGCACAAGGAATGTCTATTGGCCGTGGGTTTAAGTCAGTAGTTAGCTAAGAACCATACGGCCATAGCACACGGGCGTGTCTGTTGGCCGTGGAGAAAAGTCAATATGTAAACTCTGTTTTGACACGACCTGGTTACACGGACGCGTGACCTCAACAGAATGGAAAACTTTTCTAAGTGTTAAAATTTTTGAATGTGCTCGGTTTAGTCCTGACCTGTAACGCCCTAATTTTTGGGAATTCTGTGAATGTTGGCATAAGTTTAATTATGTTAGTGGGCCTCTAGAAGGCCCAAGCTTAAGATAGAACCCGACAATTTTAGTTAATTTTTGTTCCATAAGAAAAAGGGGGTGAAATTATGAAATAGAACCTATGTGAAAATGCTTGAAAATGCTATAGGCTAAATTGAAGTGGCCAAATAAATAGGAGTGCAAAATAGGAGGATTTGCATGACAAACCTCCCATTTTACATGAAGTGGCCAGCCATCATGTTGTTGTAGACAATATGAGCACTTGATATCCATAATTCATGGTAAAAATTGATAATGGGTTAGGTAAATGTTCCATGATAATGGATTACGTAAATGTTCCATGATAATGGTTTAGGTAAATGTTCCATGATAGGCATTTCATGTCTTTTGTATTAAAGAATTAAATGGATGAAATATGAAATTTTATTAAAAGAAAAAGGGGTGAAAAGAACAAAGTTTTGTCCATCTTTGTTCATCATAGCCTAAAGTTAGAGAAGAGAAAGGAGAGGAGAAAACTCTTGAATGTTCGGTCACTTGGGGAAGAAAATTGAAGGTAAGTTCATGGTAGTTTGCTTTTAGTTTGAGGTTCATGAGTTCTTCTTGATTCTACCTTAACTCTTGAAGCATATTTTGGTTTTTAGTTGTGTTGTGAGCATTTAGTCATGAATTAAAATGAAGGAAATGGTTGTTGTTTCATGTTCTTTTGATGAAAAATGGAAGATAGGTGAAGTTGAGCCAAACAAATGAGCATGCATGTGCCTTCGATGCTAAGGGGAAAAATTGGCTAACATGTTGTGCTTTAAAATGATGAAATGGAGATTATACTTAAGTAAAATCATAGATATGTGATGATTCATTGGTGATATACATGTTTAAATAACAAGCATGCAAGTTAGGTGTGAAAGAGTGATTTGGTAATAAATCTGCTTGGGACAGTAGCAGTAACGTGACTTTGGAAAATCACCATAAATTGTGGGAGATGAGTTAGAAGCTGCATAAATTATGTAATTAAAGCTTAATGAGTCTAGTTTCAAATGGAATAAACAAGAACATATTTTGAAATTTTTACAATGAGAAATTTGATTCGTAATGAAGAGTAGTCAGATTAGTCAAACAGTGAAACATGGGAAACTTTACGAAAAATCTGGTATTGATTGGCCATACCAAAAATTCTGAAAATTTTATGGATAAAATATATATGAGTCTATTTTCAGGGAAAATTAACGGCACTTAATTTGGAGTTTCTTAGCTCAGTTATAAATAATTTAGTGACTGTTTCTCAAGAAGACAGCTTGCAGTGAAATTATGATTATGTGGTAAACATTGACAAAAATTTGTTAATGAGTTGCTTATTGTTTTCTTATAAGCTTACTATGATCTATAGGTGTGGTTGGCCGAATATTGTAAGGGGTTAATACGTAGTTCGTATTTGAATAGTTAGATTAATGTGTTAGTAATCCAATTGTAGGCAGTTCGTGTGTGGATCTCGTCAGCATATCATCGCAAACAGGTGTGTAACTAACACCCTCTTTCTTAGTCTGGATCGGCAAAAGTCGAAAAGCTGAAATGCCGAAAATCTGTATTTTTTAGATTTGCGAGTGTGCGAATGCTCGTGAGGTAAATCGATTAATGTTTTTGGTAAGCTGCAAAATTTGGACTGCAAAGTGCATGATTTCTGCGCCCTCGATATTTTTAGGCTTAATGGGCCAAAATTGGAATGATGGGCCAACGGGCCCAATTCGGTAAGAACTCTTGGTACGTGATTCTGTTAGTACGTGAAAAGTAGGAATATGCATGAAAAACCCAAAAATAGATAAATTACTAAAATACCTTTAAAAGTGAAAAATTTACAGTTTTACCCCTAGTAGATAAATTACCGAAATATGCCTAGGGTTAAATTGACCTAAATGCATGTTTGACTGTTGTTATTTACTGCATGCCATGTTATTATTATCTGATGCATGGGATTGGGATATTGACGGAGGAAGTACTGAAAGTGGCTTGTCCACGTACTGGAGGCTTTGCCTCAATTTACTGTTAACTGAGCAACAAGGCTGCAACTGTGGAGTTTTGGGCTGGGTGGGTTGAGCTATTCCCCACATGGAGTGTAGGGCTGGTACGGGTGGAGTGTAGTGGTTGGTGGGTTGAGTAGTCTACCCAGATGGGCTTGCATATGTTATTGATGTTGCATGTTTTTTGAAATGGGCCTATGGGCCATACTGTTATCTGAATAAGGGGCTAAGGCCCAGTTTATTGTAATCTGAAAAGGGCTCTGGTCCAGTACCACTGTTACCTGAATGGGCTTAGGCCCAATAGGCTTGAGCTGACTTGGGCTTTGAATGGGTTTTCCTTACACATTGAGTTTCCCCGAACTCACCCCTTTTATTTTCATCCACGCAGGAAATCCCCAACCATAGTGGGCTTGGAGCTGTGAGGGAATTCGGAGTGGCCACCCGTTCTGAAAGTTTGATTTTCTTCTGGTGAACTGGACATCCTTTTAATTACGTTTGAGGTTTTGGGCTTTTAAATGTAATAAGGCCGCTTATTTATTTTTGATGGTTTTTATATGTTTTATTAAGATAGGTAATATTTATATTTAACTGTTGAAATTGGATAGCTTTAAGGCGCGTTTTCAAAAACAGTAATTGATTTCAAAATAACACAAAAACAAGCAAAGCTTTCGCAATGAAGATATTTTCCAAAATTAATCACTTTTCCTAAAAATGACTTAATCAAATCGGTTTCCTAGAAATATACATGACGTTAAGGTATGGCAATGGCGGTTTGCATGTCTAGGATTGGATCCGAAGGGAGTTTGGTACTTAAGCAGTCCGATGGACTCACCTCCTCTTTTTCGGTTTCCTACCTGGTGCACAGCTTCCATTCACTTTAACCTATAATGAAATCATCTTTTAAAACACTCAGTAAGTTTTCTTTCTGGATCGAAAATGTTTTGAATGCTTCGATGTGGCATGTCGGATCCGGCCATAACGTCTGGGCCGGGTTAGGGGTGCTACATGACCTCTTACTAATGCATGTTTATGGTCTCATTGGCCTAAGAAAGGAACTTAATGTTTATGTCTGATTATAATATGACGATGTTTGACTTTTGATTGTAAAGTGACTACGAAATGTTCTGATGTGTCCAGTAATGCCTCATAACCCTAGTCTAGTGATGGATACGGGTTAGGGGTGTTACACACACGGGCATATCTACTGGTCGTGTGTGGCACACGAGCTGGCACATGGGCATGCGGACGGCCATGTGACCCAGGTCAGTAACCCCCTAGATTTCACGGCCCGGCACAGGAGCATGTCCTCGTCCGTGTGGTACAAGTCAGTATGTATGCCCTGTTTTCACACGGCCTATGACACAGGCATATCTGGTAGCCGGGTGAGGCACATGGCCTGTTCACACGGCCGTGTGACCCTTAAATTTTGGAAAATTTTCTATGTTTCCTTAAGTTTGTTAATGTTATCGGTTTAGTCCCAAACCTCTTTTAAGCATGTTTTAAGGTCTCGTAAGACCTTATTAGGGACAATATGATTCATATGAATGGATGTTGATTATGATTGCTTAAATGTATGTTAATGAGATGTGATATCCGATAATGCCTCGTAACCCTATTACAGCATCAGATACGGGTTAGGGGTGTTACAGTACCACTTGATGCACCTCTGTGAATGGAGGCTGAGCGTTGCTCTCTACTTCATCGAAGTCAGCCCGATTGGATGTTATTGCTATCTAAAAATATGTTTTACAATGTTCAGGAGATATCACACTATCACAGGTTATAAAATAGCATGTATAGCTAGACTTGTACTGTAACGCCCCGAATTTGGGCCTAGAAGTTTTGGGCCTTGAGCATGGGTCCGTAAGGAGGTTGTATGTAAGCATTTAATTGTAAAAAGAAATGACATAATTAAATGTCTACTTTGGTGGTTAATGGCCCTGAGAAGTGTTGGAGAAATCTTGGGTTCAAACCTGGGCTTTAGCAAATATTTTGGTTTTAAGTGAATAAAACCCTGGGTGCTTGGATGGAGGCCTTTTAAATTATTATGATAAATAAATAACACAAGGGAGCATGTGGCCTAGTGGAAAAAGGCATGGGTGATAAGCAGGAGGTCTAAGGTTCAAGTCTTGGCTCTTGTAATTTATTTTGATTTTTCTTTTAAAGGAACCTAGACCTTGGCCTATAGAACTTATAATTAATTGAGGAAAAATATGACAGAAAGAGCTTGTGGTGTAGTTGCAAGTTGGCGTGTTGTGCAACTGTGAGGTCTTAGGTTCAAGTCTTGGGATGCGTAAGGGAGTATTTATTTTGTGATTTGAGTTGTGTAGGAGGTGGTGTTGGACTGGAACTCTGTGGTTGAAGTGGTCATAAGAAAATAAGGAATTTTCTTAGTGGTTGAAAATAATCCCACATCGGGAAGCTAACATGAGAATTGGTGAGAAGTTGGTTTTAAATAGAGTGAACCAGATGAGTTGGGGAGCAAGACTAAATGCAGGATGTGGCAAGGTTGGTGATCGTGGACTTCGGCACGTTCTCATAAACAGGTGTGTATTTCACACTACTCTAGCTGTAGAACGGCAAATGCCAGAATGCCAAAATGCCGGTCACACGACGATGGCAGCCACACGAGCGTGCGAGCGCACGTGTGGGAGCTTTGACATATTGGTTGAAGCCATCATGAGTGCTCTCGTGGGCTTAGATTGCTTTGGGCCACGATGGGCCAGGTGGGGCCCAAGTGGATAAATTGTATGATTGTGTAGAAAATATTGGTTTGGACTATGTGAATCTCTAGGCTAGTATTACTGAATTGCCCCTGTAGGGTAGAATTACTAAAATGCCCTTGTAGGGTAGAATTACTGAATACCTTTGGTTTACAAAATTACCAAAGTACCCCTGGTTTGTAAAATTACTGAAATACCCTCAACCTATAAAATTACCGAAATACCCCCCACTTGTAAAATTACTGAAATACCCTTGATTTGGAAAATTACCAAAATACCCTGATTTGGAAAATTACTAAAATACCCTTAATTTAAAAATTACAGAAATACCCCTAATTTACAAAATTACAGAAATACCCTTGACTTTCTAAAAATTATAGAAATACTATTGGTTTGCAAAATTATTGAAATACCCTTGGTTTGTAGATTTAGCAAAACACCCTTGTAGGTGAAATGACTAAAATACCCCTAATAGGTAAAAAGACCGTAATGCCCCTGTAGGGTAAAGTGACTGTAATACCCCTGTATGGTAAAATGACGATTATGCCCTTATGTTTCCGTATGACTGATGTGCTTAGATTTACATATATGATTGCACTGAGTATGACTTTGCATACACATAATATTTATGGCACAACATACTACATGGGGTAGGGATTTTGATATGGAGGAAGTTCTGTACTGGTGACTATGTCACATTCACTGTTACTGGTGGCTTTACCACAATTACTGTTTCTGGCAGCTATGCTGCATCATTATTTCTGGCAGTTTTGCTGTGATATTGGTGTGCTGGCTGGGTGGGTCGATTTATATCCCCATATGGTGTGTTGGTTGGTACAGGTGGTGTGCTAGTTCGATTTGGGTGGGATGCAAAATTGCATTACATGATACTATATTGTTACTGCATTTCGCTTAGGCCCACACTGCTACTGTATAGGGGTTAGGCCCAGACTGTACTGATACTGTATAGGGCTTAGGCCCAAACTGTACTGATATTGAATAGGGCTTTGGCCTGGACTGTACTGATACTATGTTATTCACTATTTGTTTGTTATTGGGATTACACACCGAGTTTTCGTAAACACACCCTGTTTTTAACTGTGCAGGTAATCCCTAAGCTTTGATGGTTTAGAGCTACGAGGGACTCGGAGATGGCCACACTACTGCTTCTGTTTCTTTTATTTGCAATTAGATTTCGCTTTGGGTTTTAATTTATGTGATAAAGCCGTTGGTGAGTTTTAAGTTTTAATTTGGATTTTGATTTCTTATACTAAACTGCTAGTCTAGGAAAACACGAGTTTTCAAAATAGCACGATTTTCTAAAGAACACGAGCTTTCAACAACAAAGTTTTTAAAATATTTTCGCGGTTTAAATTGAAGTAATATACCAAAGGCAAACAAATTGGTAAACATTTTGACGAGAACTTTTGTTAAATAATAATAAAAGGATTTAGATCTAGTAACAGATTCTTACTGAAAAGATCAATTTTTGAAAAATACTTTGATGTGACACACCAGATTTGGCCATAACATCTAGGTCGGGTATGAGGTGTTACATTTAGTGGTATCAGAGCTAGGTTACAAAACTTGGCTATGGTATGGGTAGCAGAAAATTATTGTTATTTTTTTCGAAATTAGGGTTTGAAAAGGGTTTTTTCTAAAATTTGGTTTTGAAATTTATCAACAGAACTTGACTTGATTCTGAAAAGATGTTACTGGAAGTGTGGCACACTGAGTCTCCTGCACCAAATCTGTAAGTTCTCTAACTCTGTTTACTGTTATAGATTGAAATGCTATATTGAGAAACTACTATAGATAGTAGCACTATACTGGAACTCTCTAGTTAAAGTCAACTGTAATGCTTGAATTTAGATTTAGTATTTATTTGGTGTGTGTTCTGAAAATGTAATAATTGTTTGCATGTGATATCTATCCGCTCCGATGGATAAATGTTTTGGGTGTATGTTAGTATTATTAGTATCAGAGTGCACAGCGGAAGTGTGGTGGTGTAGTCTGAGAGTGGAAAATTTCGAAGACGAAATTTCTTTAAGGGGGTAGAATTGTAACGCCCCGAATTTGGGCCTAAATGTTTTGGGTCTTGAGCATGGGTCTATAAGGAGGTTGTATGTAAGCATTTAATTATACAAAGAAATGACACAATTAAATGTCTGCTTCGGTGGTTAATGTCCCTGAGAAGTGTTGGAGAAATCTTGGGTTCAAAGCTGGGCTTCAGCGAATATTTTGGTTTTAAATGAATGAAACCCTGGGTGCTTGGATGGAGGCCTTTTAAATTATTCTGGTAAATAAATAACACAAGAAAGCATGTGGCCTAGTGGCAAAAGGCGTGGGTGGTAAGCAGGAGGTCTAGGGTTTAAGTCTTGGCTCTTGCAATTTATTTTGGTTTTTCTTTTAAAGGAACCTAGAGTTTGACCTATAGACCTTATAATTAATTGTGGATAAAATATGACAGATAGAGCTTGTGGTGGAGTGGCAATGTGGCGTGTTGTGTAACTGTGAGGTCTAAGCTTCAACTCTTGGGATGCGCAAGGGAGTATTTATTTTGCGGTTTGAGCTGTTTAGGAGGTGAAGTTGGACTGGAACTCTATGGTTGAAGTGTTCATAAGAAAATAAGGAATTTTCTTAATGGTTGAAAGTAATCCCACATCGGGAAGCTAACATGAGAATTGGTGAGAAGCTGGCTTTAAATAGAGCGAACCAGATGAGTTGGGGAGCAAGACGAAATGCAGGATGTGCCAAGGTTGGTGATCGTGGACTTCGACGTGTTCTATAAATAAGTGTGTATTTCACACTACTCTAGCTGTAGAACGGCAAATGCCGAAATGCCAAAATACCGGTCACACGGCGATGGCAGCCACACGAGCATGCGAGCGCACGTGTGGGAACTTTGACGTATTGGTTGAGGCCATCATGAGTGCTTTGGTGGGCTTAGGTTACTTTGGGCCACGATGGGCCAGGTGGGGCCTAAGTGGATAAATTGTATGATTGTGTAGAAAATATTGGTTTGGACTATGTGAATCTCATATTTGTAGGCTAGTATTACTGAATTGCCCGTATAGGATAGAATTACTGAAATGCCCTTGTAGGGTAAAATTACTGAATACCTTTGGTTTACAAAATTACCAAAGTACCCCTGGTTTGTGAAATTACCGAAATACCATCAACCTATAAAATTACCGAAATACCCCCACTTGTAAAATTACTGAAATACCCTTAATTTTTAAAATTACCAAAATACCCTTGATTTGGAAAATTACTAAAATACCCTTAATTTGGAAAATTACAGAAATACCCCTAATTTACAAAATTACAGAAATATCCTTGACTTTCTAAAAATTAGAGAAATACCATTGGTTTGCAAAATTACTGAAATACCCTTGGTTTGTAGATTTACCAAAACACCCTTGTAGGTAAAATGACTAAAATACCCCTAATAGGTAAAAAGACCGTAATGCCCCTGTAGGGTAAAGTGACTGTAATACCCTTGTATGGCAAAATGATGATTATGCCCTTATGTTCCGTATGACTGATGTGCTTCGATTTACATATATGATTGCACTGAGTATGACTTTGCGTACACATAATATTTATGGCACAACATACTACATGAGGTAGGGATTTTGATATGGAGGAAGTTCTGTATTGGTGACTATGTCACATTCACTGTTACTGGTGGCTTTGCAACAATTACTATTTCTGGCAGCTATGCTGCATCATTATTTCTAGCAGTTTTGCTGCGATATTGGTGTGCTGGGTGGGTGGGTCGATTTATATCCCCACATGGTGTGTTGGTTGGTACGGGTGGTGTGCTGGTTCGATTTGGGTGGGATGCATAATTGCATTACATCGTAGTATATTGTTACTGCATTTGGCTTAGGCCAACACTGCTACTGTATAGGGCTTAGGTCCAGACTGTACTGATACTGTATAGGGCTTAGGCCCAGATTGTGCTGATACTGAATAGGCCTTTGGCCCAGACTGTACTGATACTGTGTTATTCACTATTTGTTTGTTATTAGGATTACACACTTAGTTTTCGTAAACACACCCTGTTTCTAACTATGCAGGTAATCCCTAAGCTTAGATGGTTTGGAGTTGCGAGGGACTCGGAGATGGCCACACTACTGCTTCTGTTTCTTTTATTTGCAATTAGATTTCGTTTTGGGTTTTAATTTATGTAATAAAGCCATTGGTGGGTTTTAAGTTTTAATTTGGATTTTGATTTCTTATACTAAACTGCTAGTCTAGGAAAACACGAGTTTTCAAAACAGCATGATTTTCTAAAGAACACGAGCTTTCAACAACAAAGTTTTTAAAATGTTTCTGCGGTTTAAATTGAAGTAATATACCAAAGGCAAACAAATTGGTAAACATTTTGACGAGAAGTTTTGTTAAATAATAATAAAAGGATTTAGATCCAGTAATGGATTCTTACCGAAAAGATCAATTTTTGAAAAATACTTTGATGTGACCCACCAGATTCGGCCATAACGTCTAGGTCGGGTATGGGGTGTTACATTTAGTGGTATCAGAGTCAGTTACAAAACTCGGCTATGGTATGGGTAGTAGTAAAGTATTGTTATTTTTTTTCGAAATTGGGGTTTGAAAAGGGTTTTTCTAAATTTTAGTTTTGAAATTTATCAACGAAAACTTGACTTGTTTCTGAAAAGATGTTACTGGAAGTGTGGCACACCGAGTCTCCAGCACCAAATCTGTAAGTTCTCTAACTCTGTTTACTTTTATAAATTGAAATGCTATATTGAGAAACTACTATATATAGTAGCACTATACTGGAACTCTCTAGTTAGAGTAAACTGTAACGCTTGAATTTAGATTTAGTATTTATTTGGTGTGTGTTCTGGAAATGTAGAAATTGTTTGCATGTGATATCTATCCGCTCCGATGGATAGATGTTTTGGGTGTATGTTAGTATTATTAGTATCAGAGTGCACAGCGGAAGTGTGGTGGTGTAGTCTGAGAGTGGGAAATTTCGAGGACGAAATTTCTTTATGGGGTAGAATTGTAACGCCCCGAATTTGGGCTTAGATGTTTTGGGCCTTGGGCATGAGTCCTTAAGGAAGTTGTATGTAAGAATTTAATTGTACAAAGAAATGACACAATTAAATGTCTGCTTTGGTGGTTAATGGCCCTGAGAAGTGTTGGAGAAATCTTGGGTTCAAACCTGGGCTTTAACAAATATTTTGGTTTTAAATGAATAAAACCCTGGGTGCTTGGATAGAGGCATTTTAAATTATTGTGGTAAATAAATAACACAAGGAAGGATGTGGCCTAGTGGCAAAAGGCGTGGGTGGTAAGCTGGAGGTTTAGGGTTGAAATCTTAACTCTTGCAATTTATTTTGGTTTTTCTTTTAAAGGAACCTGCACTTTGGCCTATAGACCTTATAATTAATTGAGGATAAAATATGACAAAAAGAGCTTATGGTGGAGTGGCAAGGTGGCGTGTTGTGTAACTGTGAGGTCTAAGGTTCAAGTCTTGGGATGCGCAAGGGAGTATTTATTTTGCGGTTTGAGGTGTGTAGGAGGTGGAGTTGGCCTGGAACTCTGTGGTTCAAGTGGTCATAAGAAAATAAGGAATTTTATTAGTGGTTGAAAGTAATCCCACATCGGGAAGCTAACATGAGAATTGGTAAGAAGCTGGTTTTAAATAGAGCGAACCAAATGAGTTAGGGAGCAAGACTAAATGCAGGATGTGCCAAGGTTGGTGTTGTGGACTTCGGCGCGTTCTCATAAACAGGTGTATATTTCACACTACTCTAGCTGTAGAACGGCAAATGCCAGAATGTCGAAATGCCGGTCACATGGTAATGGCAGCCACACGAGCGTGCGAGCGCACGTGTGGCAGCTTTGACATAATGGTTGAGGCAATCATGAGTGCTCTCATGGGCTTAGGTTGCTTTGGGCCACGATGGGCCAGGTAGGGCCCAAGTGGATAAATTATATGATTGTGTAGAAAATATTGGTTTGGACTATGTGAATCTCATATCTGTAGGCTAGTATTACTGAATTGCCCCTGTAGTGTAGAATTACTGAAATGCCCTTGTAGGGTAGAATTACTGAATACTTTTGGTTTACAAAATTACCAAAATACCCCTGGTTTGTAAAATTACCAAAATACCCCTGGTTTGTGAAATTACCGAAATACCCTCAACCTATAAAATTATTGAAATACCCTCGACTTGTAAAATTACTAAAAAACACTTAATTTTTAAAATTACCAAAATACCCCTGATTTGGAATATTACTGAAATACCCTTAATTTGGAAAATTACAGAAATACCCCTAATTTATAAAATTACAGAAATACCCTTGACTTTCTAAAAATTATAGAAATACCATTGGTTTTCAAAATTACTGAAATACCTTTGGTTTGTAGATTTACCAAAACACCCTTGTAGGCGAAATGACTAAAATACCCTTAAGAGGTAAAAAGAGCGTAATGCCCCTGTAGGGTAAAGTGACTGTAATACCCCTGTATGGTAAAATGACGATTATGCCCTTATGTTTCGTATGACTGATGTTCTTAGGATTTACATATATGATTGCACTGAGTATGACTTTGCATACACATAATATTTATGGGACAACATACTACATGGGGTATGGATTTTGATATGGAGGAAGTTCTGTACTGGTGACTATGTCACATTCACTGTTACTGGTGGCTTTGCCACAATTACTATTTCTGGCAGCTATGCTGCATCATTATTTCTGGCAGTTTTGCTACAATATTGGTGTACTGGCTGGGTCGGTCGATTTATATCCCCACATGGTGTGTTGGTTGGTACGGGTGGTGTGCTGGTTCGATTTGGGTGGGATGCATAATTGCATTACATCGTACTATATTGTTACTGCATTTGGCTTAGGCCCACACTGCTACTATATAAGGCTTAGGCCCAGACTGTACTGATTCTGTATAGGGCTTAGGCCCAGAATGTACTGATACTGAATAGGGCTTTGGCCCAGACTGTACTGATACTGAATAGGGCTTTGGCCCAGACTGTACTGATACTGAATAGGGCTTTGGCCCAGACTGTACTGATACTATGTTATTCACTATTTGTTTGTTATTGGGATTACACACTAAGTTTTCGTAAACACAGCCTGTTTCTAACTGTGCAGATAATCCCTAAGCTTAGATGGTTTGGAGTTGCGAGGGACTCGGAGATGGCCACACTACTGCTTTTGCTTCTTTTATTTCCAATTAGATTTTGTTTTGGGTTTTAATTTATGTAATAAAGTCATTGGTGGGTTTTAAGTTTTAATTTGGATTTTGATTTCTTATACTAAACCTCTAGTCTAGGAAAACACAAGTTTTCAAAATAGCACGATTTCCTAAAAAACATGAGCTTTCAACAACAAAGTTTTTAAAATGTTTCCGCGGTTTAAATTGAAGTAATATACCAAAGGCAAACAAATTGGTAAATGTTTTGATGAGAAGTTTTGTTAAATAATAATAAAAGGATTTAAATCCAGTAATGGATTCTTACCTAAAAGATCAATTTTTAAAAATACTTTGATGTGACACACCAGATTCAGCCATAACGTCTAGGCCGGGTTTGGGGTATTACATGTACAAGCTACATTCTATAACACCCCTTGCCCGTGTCCATCCCTGGAATAAGGTACGAGGCATTATTGGACTTAAACTCAAACGAACATTCAAATTGAGACATAAATTTCCACTCAAATTTAAACTTTTCAAAAATACTCATATCGACCCTTAAACGAGCCTACGAGGCCCAAAACGTTCTTTGGAAACGTTTCGGGACTAAACCAATAACTTTCAAAAATTTTACAACACTTAGAAAATTTTCATGCTTTGAAGGGTTACACACCCGTGTAGGTAGGCCGTGTGTCCTCACATGGCCATGTCCTCAACCCGTGTAACTCTCTATTTATGACATCATCAACAGATTAGGGTCACACAACCAAGGCACACACCCGTGTGCTAGACCATGTGGGTGATTAAATTTTCATAAATTTCCCTAAAGTAGGTGTAGACTTCATATGCCCTGGGCACACACCCATGTCCCTGGGCTGTGTCCTTCAGACGACTGAGACACACGACCATGTCTCTACCCGTGTGGCCAATTTTAAGCTAAAACTTACATTACAGGGGACATAAGGCCGGATCACACACCCATAGGGCAATCTGTGTGTCACACATGGCCTAGACACATGCCCTTGTGGACAAAAATAAGGCTATTAACCAAGCCTTTTTGCCACCCTTACTTGCTCCAACCTACACAACATCAAACAACACCAATCCAAGCATATACGCACTACCAATTTAGCCACAACCAAGATATCCACACATCAATTTCATGCTAATTTCTATCACATACAACATCTCATACTTATCATCACAAACCATGCAATAACCACATCCATGAAAGGCATCATCATATATATATATTTAACCAATATTAGCCAATACCATATGGCCATTTACAAAATGAATCAATTACCATTACAAGCCAACACACTTGGCCAAATCAATAATGAGACATATCACAAAAAGACCAAGTCCCTATACATGTCATATTAAAAATAACTAAACCAGTTATACCCAAATGATCAAATTGTTAGTGTGATCGATGCTTCGAATACTTCCGATCCCCGAGATAGCTTGGCGACACTATAAGAAATGAAAAGGAAAGGGGGTAAGCTTTAAGCTTAGTAAGTTAATATGAAAATAATTATCAACTTTAAACATGCAATAACATACACATAACATAATGTAATTTAGCACAAAATCAGCAAGTGATCATAGACTTATCTTACTCATTTGCAACCTTACCAATAATGCATCTTAAACCGAAATCATTTCTCATGTGTTTTGCGTACGTACCTGTACCACTTCATCACATAATCATAACCTATCACATCTTTTACATAATCTTTAAATCACCTGTTGAACCACTTGGAATACTAAAGGATACTCGGGAATTACATACATATAGAATTGTACCAATGCCATATCCCAGATATGGTCTTACGTGGAATCTCATATTGATGCCAATAGCCCAGTGATGGTCTTACACGATTCTCATATCGATTCCATGTCCCAGCATGGTCTTACATGAAATATCACAACGATGTCATATCTCAGATATGGTCTTACAGGTAAACTCATAACCCTAATGTCATGACATTTGTATCCTAACTATTCCTATGGTTCAACTGAGAATTTTGCCGTATTGAATCTTTGCCGAACGAATCCATAATGATAATTGTACAAGTCATGCAATAACAAAATATTAAATACATAATGTAAGTTGCATTATTTACACACGAACTTACCTCGGTACAAAATATGGCTAACTAATTCGATTTAGTCCACAACTTTGTTCTTTCCCCGCTCTAAGTCCGAACTCTATTTTTCTCGATCCATAATAGCAAATTTAGCTCATTTAATTATCACATTGCTCAAATCAGTCCAAAAACCATACTTGGGAAAAATTATAATTTTTCCCTAAACTTTCACATATTTACAAATTAGTCCTTAGGCTCGTAAAATGAAATGTACTCATTTTCTTTGTTATCCAAGCCTAGCAGAACCTATATCATGCTTATACCAGCCCACGTTTTTCATCAAATAAGATTTTTACTACACATTTTACAACTTTTACAAATAGGTTCTTTTTAGGTGTTTTCATGAAAAATCACTTAGTAAAAAATGTTTATCACACACCAAACTTTCATAATATACCATAAAACATCAAAATATATGCATGTCACACATGGGTCAAACCGTAAGCATCAACCCTAGCTCAAATAAATGGTAGAAATTGCTGGATCGGTTGATAACAACTTCAAAAATGTAAAGAACATTAAAAACGGGGCTAGAACGCACTTACAATCAAGCTAGGAAGTTGAAGAAACCCTAGCTATGGTGACCTTAGGAATTTCGGCTATGGCATGGAGAAGATGAGAAAATTTTGGCTTAATTTTCCCTTTTTATTCTTTTATTAACCAAATGACCAAAATGCCCTTTTTACTAAACTTTCAAATTGTACTCATTCATGCCCATATTTGTCTATAAAAATAGAAATTGGTAAAATTACTATTTAAGGACCTCTAATTAATAATCTATAGCTATTTCATGCTTAAAGCTTCTAGAATCACATATTTTGCAACTTTTACAATTTACTCCTAAAAATCAAATTGGACACTCTATCAATAAAATTTCTTAGCGAAACTTTCATACAATCATGCAAACATATAATAGACCTCAACACATTCATAAAATAATTATTTCTACTTCAGATTTGTGGCTTCAAAACCACTATTCTGACTAGGCCCAAAATCGGGATGTTACAACTCTCTCTCTTAAGGATTTTCGTCCCCGAAAATCTTACTGGTAAACAGGTTTAGGTATGGTTTTCTCATGGTTTCCTCATGTTCCCATGCAGCCTCTATAACCCCACGTCTTTTCCATAAAACTTTCACAAGGGCAATACTTTTATTCCTCAATTGTTTGACTTCTCGAGCCAAAATCTTAACTGACTCTTCACCATAAGTCATATCCGGTCGAATCTCAACCTCTTCCGATGAAATCACATGTGAAGGTTCTGATCGGTATCAATACAACATAGACACATGGAATACATCGTGAATCATTTCTAGCCCATATGGCAAAGCCAACCGATATGCTACTGGCCCTATCCTTTTGGTAATCTCATACAGCCCAACAAAACGCTTACTCAACTTGCCCTTCTGGCCAAATCTAAGAACTTTCTTCCATGGAGACACTTTCAGGAATACCTTATTGCTAACCTGAAACTCAATCTCTTTTTGTTTCAAATCCGCGTAGGATTTCTCTCTATCCGAAGCTACTTTCAAACAATTACGAATTGTCTTCACTTTTTCTTCTGTTTCTCTAACTAAATCGACCCCGTGAATCTGATTCACTCTGAGTTTAGTCCAATACAACGGTGTCCGACACTTACGACCGTACAATGCCTCGTAAGGTACCATTTTCAAACTCGATTGAAATCTGTTATTGTAGGTAAATTCTACCAAAGGTAGATATTTTTCCCAACTACCCTTGAATTCAAGAGCACAACACCGGAGCATATCTTCAAGAATCTAAATTACTCACTCAGACTGACCGTTGGTTTGTGGGTGAAAAGCAGTACTAAATTTAACCTTATACCTAAAGCTTCTCTCAACTTTTTCCAAAACTGCAAAGTGATCCTCGAATCTCTATCCGATATAATCAAGATAGACACTCCATGTAATCTAACAATTTCACCAATATGCAAATCAGCTAACTTATCAAGTAAGCAATCGGTATGTACCGGAATGAAACGATCCAACTTCGTTAGCCAATCAATCACAACCCAAACGACATCTTTCTTTTTTGATGTCAAGGGCAAACCCATCAAAAGTCCATAGTGATTCTACCCCATTTCCAGTCGAGAACCATCACAGGCTGAAGTAAACCATAAGGTACTTGGTGTTTAGCCTTTACTTACTGACAAATCAAACATCTCAAAACAAACTCGGAAGTATCTCTCTTCATACTCGACCACCAATACAATTTCTTTAAGTCATTATACATCTTTGTATTGCCTGGATGAATAGATAAACATCCACTATGTGCCTCGAGCAAAATTTTCTAAATAAGCTTGTCATCTTTCAGTACATAGACCCTATCTCGAAACATCAAACATCCACCAGAACTAATCAAAAAATTTAATTCCATGCCCAATTCACATTGGGCTTTTTTGGCTTACAAATCATTGTCACGTTTCTGAGCTTTGCAAATATCTTAGAGAAACAACGGTCTGGCTCTCAATTCAGCTAGAATCGAACCATTATCGAATAAGGTCAACTGAGTGTTCATAGCTCTCAAAGCAAACAACGACTTCCTACTCAAAGCATCAGCGACCACATTCACCTCTCTCGGATGGTAGTCAATCACTAACTCGTAATCTTTTAATAATTCCAACCATCTCATTTGTCGTAAATTCAAATCCTTTTGAGTCATTAAGTATTTTAAACTTTTATGATCAGTATAAATATGACATTTCTCACCATACAAATGATGTTTCCAAATCTTCAACTCAAGCACAATGGTGGCTAGCTCCAAATCATGTGATGGATAATTTTTCTCATGCGGTTTCAATTGCCTCGATCCATAAGCTACCACTTTTCCTTCTTGCATAAGTACACAACCCATTCCATTCAAGGATGCATCACTATAGATCACAAACTCTTTTCCTGGCGTAGGTTGTACTAAAACCGGTGCCTCAGTCAATAATGCCTTCAACTTCTCAAAACTCTGTTGACACCTTTCTGACCATTCGAACCTAACCTCCTTCTGTAGAAACTTTTTCATCAGAGTAGCAATCAAGGAAAATCTTTTAACAAACTATCTATAATAACCGGCTAAGCCTAGAAAGCTTCTAACATCGGATACATTTCTCGGTGGCTTCCAATCAACAATTGTTGAAATCTTACTCGGGTCAACTTGAATACCATCACCCGAAACAATGTGCCCCAAAAATCTAACTTATTGAAGCCAAAACTTACTTTTACTAAACTTAGCATACAACTATTTATCTTTCAAAGTTTGTAAAATAGTTCTTAAATGCTAAGCATGCTCAAACTAATTTCGAGAATAAATAAAAATATCATCGATAAACATAACCACAAACTTATCTGTAACACCCCAAACCTGGCATAGAAGTTAGGCCCGAATCTGACGTGTCACATTGAAGTGTTTTTTGAGAACCATGTTTTAATTGAAAACTTTTCTTATTTGAAAACTTGAGTAAAATCCCAGTTACGTTAGTTTATTTTATAAAGTGGTACATTGAAAAGTTATTAACTCTATTCCAAAAATTTCTTTTAAGTTGCGAAAGCTAATTTTAAAAGTAACTAATTTACAAAAACGTGATGTTAAAAATGAAGTTGCAAAACTGTTTTGAGAATGTTGTGAAAACATAGTGTTGTTTAAAAACAGTTATACATCGAAGTAAACAAAACCCAAAGTTATAATCCAGAAACTTTAAGAGGCCTTATTACAAAAGTTGAAACCCCAAAATAGAATCTAAAACATAAATAAAGTCCAAAGGCAGTTGTGTGGTCATCTCCGAGTCCCTCGTAGCATTGATCCTCCTAAAGCTGAGGATTACCTGCACAGTAAATAAACGGGGTGAGTTTATGAAAACTCAGTGTGTAATCCCCTTACTAGAGTAGCAATCAATATACAAAAACAGAAACTGAAACAGTCTGGGCCAAATCCCTTTTAACAGTACAATCAGTTCAGAGCATACGTGGGCCAAAGCACACTTCAATATCATTTGGGTCACAGCCCATAATAGAATCAATTAGGCCTAGCCCAAACCAATAACATAACAAGTGGGCCTAAGCCCAATACAGTGATAGATCTCATATACAGATATGCAACAGTATGAGGATGCATCCCATCATACCAACCCTACACTTACGCGGGGATAAAATCGACCCACCCAGCCAACATACCAATGTTAGCACCAGTTACGGCACTAACTGAAATGGCAACAAAGCTGCTAGTATATATGCGGCTCTAAGCCTTCAGTAGCGGTTTTATAATTGGCATAAAGCCATCAGTAACTGTATTATGTTTGGCACATAACCATCAGCGATGGTAATATAATCGGCACAGAGCCTTGGGTAAATATGATCGACACAGAGTCATTAATAAGTATGTTAGGCACATAGCCACAGGTAAATACATTTGGCACAAAGCCATAGTCAAGATGGGACAGAGCCATTTTTAGGTTGGCATAGAGCCATAATCAGATTACGCGGCTTTTAGCCATCTGTCAGTCCACAGTCGTCTTGTGTGACCCGTGCAACCTTAACAGATCAATACTGGATCCACATTCATCTCGTACGACTCGTACGACCCTATTAGAATAGTACTTCCTCCATATCAATGTCCCAACCGAATGCAATATGTCGTTATGTCATGCTCAATCATCACACTTGTATGCAGAATGGTCATGCTCAGTAACAGTCATTTAAACATATATTAAAAGCGTATTAGTTTTACAACCACAGTTAAGTAGTTACAACACAGTCATGCAATCACAGTCAAATAAGTCAAATTCATAGTCTAAGCCGGTCATTTACCTATAAGGGTAAAACAGTCATTTTACCCAACTAAGGTATTTCAGTAATTTTACGCTACAAGGATACTTCAATAATTTTACACTACAAGGGTATTTTGGTAATTTTATAATATGGGGGTATTTTGGTAATATTACAAATCGAGGGTATTTTGGTAATTTTACAATCTGAGGGTATTTTAGTAATTTAAAAACTAGGGTCTTAATGACCCAACAGATGGTCCACCATCGCCTTGAGCGACTTAAGTAAACTAAGTAGACATAACGATGCAACTGGGCCTAAGGCCTATTACTCTGCCAAGTGGGCCCACATGCTCGTGTGGCCCGTTTAGCCCAAATTTAGATGCGGCTATATGTACACCATAGCCCAATTCATTAACAGTCACTTACCGTAGATTTTATTCGTGTGGGCCCATGACCCCGTTGGGCCCACATGGCCAAGTTCGGCCCATCGAGGCCCAAAACAAACTCGGTCATGTGCACACATGACAAGTCATCTGCTTCCCGCTTAATAGTGAAATTTACCCATACGAGCCCACGGGCCCATTGGGCCCATACGGCCCACTTTACCTAGAACTATTCACGACTGCACGAACGACGTAGCCCAGTCCAAAACTTACCACATAACATACATTTTATCCGTGTTGGCCCACAAGCCCATTGGGCACACATGGCCCAATCCGACCCAACGTGGCCCAGAATGGCCTATGCCATGCATGCGACATGATAAGCCCAACCATATTACACCTAGCAGCTGATTTGACACAAGCAGACCCACAGACCCATTGGGCCTATGCGGCCGATTTCGTGGCCCAAGTGGCCCATTATGGCCTAAGCCCATGAATTCACTCATGGTGGCCTTCCTCGTCATACGCTCACGTTCCATGAGCTCGGTTCATAGAGATAGGTTTCGGTGTACAGTTACACACCTTGCTAGCGAAAAGGTGCAGAAACCCTCGAGCACAAAACCTATATCCAAGCAAGGCACTCAATCACTCCATTAATCAACAAGATTACGCATCCCCGTCTAATGCTTAAACCATAATAATCATTGATACCTGCCTTGATTGAAAGAGCGTGGTCTAGCCTACTAAAACTATTGACGAAATCGAATAACAGCCCCTTGATAATTATCAAAACGTGGTACTACGAAAGACTGAAAGAGGTATTCGACCTGCAATGGCACACCTAATAGTATACCCTTAAATCGAGGTACCAGATGGGACAATTGTTCCCCTATCAAAATCAGTATAGAGAAGAAGTTGTCAAAAGAAGGCAATAACAATCGATATAGAAAGAGACAAAATAAATGTACTGCATGGCTAGATTAAAGAACACTTACCAGTCAAAACAACCACGAAGGGGGTATGAAGAATTTGGCCAGTATCACATAATTAAGAGCAGAGGATAAGGAATATTTAGCCAGTGTTGAAAGAGAGAAGAGAGAATCGAAAATAGAAGAGAGAAAGAAAGATTTCTCAAAAATTGAAAAAAACAGAGAAGGAGAGAAGCCAAGAATCGGCCAAGAGAAGAAGACGGAAAAAGTAGAAAAAGAAGACAAGGAATGTTTTCCAAAATCGAACCCAAAAGCACTAAGGTAATCAACCTAAGCACAAATGATAAAAGGAGAAAGGAAAAACGTAACAAACCAGAACCGAAAAGGTGCTCGAACAGAACAATTACTGTTATTCGGCTTCGAAAAATAAAGAGCAGAAAGAACCTCAATGCAAAAGGTAAAAACTGAAAATGAGGAGAAAAAGGTTTGAAATATCAGAAAAAAGAAAATAGAAAGACCCTCAAATGACCCTTAACGAACATGGCTCCTAGAAGAAATGCTCAAAACTGATTTCCCCCAATGCCTAAAGACCAAATTTAGCATAACACTCTCCTCCCCCTTCAAATTTCTTATTTTTCTTCCATAAATCACTCCATAATCCACTCCCTGATTTCCTTTTCAACCCCCCCTTGATTTACTCCTCCAACAACCCATTCAAATTCCTCATGACCCATTCAAACATAGAGTCCCCATCTAACTCAAATACCTACCATCCTATGTAGCAAAATAAATACTTCTTTTATGCTGCGCCAACACTTGAACCTCAAACCTAAAGATTACTTTACACGCCACCTTGCCACCATGCCACAGGCTCTTTTTGTGATAAAAATCGTCCATAATTAATTATAAGACCTATGTGCTGGTGTCCATATTCACTTCAGAGGAAAGACTAAAATTTTGATAGAGCCTAGATTTGAACCCAGGCTTCTCAAGCACACCCAAATATGCCCAAATACTTAGCCATTAAAGCTACACATAATTTGTGATAATTCTCGCACACCTAAACTTTTATGCATTCTCACACTCAAGGCCCATTTCTTCTAGGCCCAAATTTGGGGCGTTACAACTCTACCCCCTTAAAGAAATTTCGTCATCAAAATTTCCAACTATCAGAATAGTCACACAACCTAGCCTACCATACTACGCTCTAGTTGCGCACTCTGATCCTAACAATAAAAGAATGAACCAAACCATTTATCCATTGGAGCGGATAAATAACACATGCATACCATTTTCAGAACATACACAAAAAAATACAAACTCTAGCTTTATGTGTAGCAATACTGTCTAATATTTAAAAAATTACAATATGTCTATTTACTGCTTTTGAATGAAGCAAACAACAGTTTTAGAAACTTACAGATTCAGTGCCAAAGACTTGGTGTGCCGTACTTTTCAAAAAACATTCAGAAAAATATTTTAGAAAAATATTTTAAGTCCACCAAATCTTTTCAAATCCTTTGAAACAATTCTTTCGGCAATTAAATTTTAAAACATAATCCATAGCTGAGTTTTGCAACTAGGCACTGATACCACTAAATATAACACCCCAAACGTAGCCTAGAAGATAGGCTCGAATCAGACGTGTCACATTGAAGTGTTTTTCGAAAACCATGTTTTCATTGAAAACTCTTCTTATTTGAAAACTTGAGTAAAATCCCAGTTACGTTAGTTTATTTTATAAAGTGGTACAATGAAAAGTTATTAACTCTATTCCAAAAATTTCTTTTAAGTTGCAGAAGCAAATTTTAAAAGTAACTGATTTACGAAAATGTGATGTTAAAAACTAAGTTGCAAAACCATTCCGAAAATGTTGTGGAAACGTAGTGTTGTTTAAAAAAAATTATAAATCGAAGTAAATAAAACCCAAAGTAAAAATCCAGAAACTTTAGGAGGCCTTATTACAAAAGTCTAAAACCCAAAACAAAATCTAAAACATAAATAAAGTCCAAAGGCAGTCGTGTGGCCATCTCCGAGTCCCTCACAGCACCGATCCTCTTAATGCTGGGGATTACCAGTACAGTTAATAAACGGGGTGAGTTTATGAAAACTCAGTGTGTAATCCCCTTACTAGAGTAGCAGTCAGTATACAGAAACAAAAATTGGAACAGTCTGTGCCAAAGCCCTTTTAACAATAACAGTACAATCTAGTTCAGAGCATATGTGAGCCGAAGCCCACTACAATATCATTTGGGTCACAGCCCATAACAGAATCAATTGGGCCTAGCACAAACCAATAACAGAACAAATGGGCCTAAGCCCAATACAGTGACAGATTTCATATACAGATATGCAATAGTATGAGGATGCATCCTACCCCGATCCAGCCAACACACCACCAATACCAACACTACAGTTACGTAGGGACAAAATCGACCCACTCAGCCAGCACACCAATGTTAGCATCGGTTACGGCACTAACCGAAATCACAGCAAAGCTGCTAGTATATATGTGACTCTAAGCCTTCAGTAGCGGTATTATAATTGGCATTAATCCATCGGTAACTGTATTAGGTTTGGCACATAGCCATCAGCGACGGTAATATAATCGGCATACAGCCTTGGGTAAATATGATTGACACAGAGTCATCAATATGTTAGGCACATACCCACAGGTAATTACATTTGGCACAAAGCCATAGTCAAGACAGCACAGAGCCATAATCAGATTACGTGGCTTTAAGCCGTTTGTCGGTCCACAGTCTTCTTGTGCGACCCGTGCGACCTTAACAGATCAATACTTGATCCACAATCGTCTCGTGCGACTCTATCAACACAGTACTTCCTCTATATCAATGTACGAACCCTATACAATATGTCGTGTATGTCATGCTCAATCATCACACGTGTATGAAGAATGGTCACGCTCAGTAACAGTCATTTAAACATATAGTAAAAGCGTATTAGTTTTACAACCACAGTCAAGTAGTTAAAACACAGTCATACAATCACAGTCAAATCAGTCAAATTGATGGTCTAACCGGTCATTTACCCATAAGGTTAAAACGGTCATTTTATCCTATAGGGTATTTTGATAATTTTACACTACAAGGGTATTTCGATAATTTTACAATACAAGGGTACTTTGGTAATTTTACAAACTAGGGTTATTTCAGTAATTTTGCAATCTGGGGGTATTTTGATAATTTTACAAATTGGGGGTATTTCGATAATTTTACAATCTAGGGGTATTTCGGTAATTTTACAAACTGGGGTCTTAACAACCCAACAAAAGGTCCACCATCACGTTGAGCAACTTAAGTAACCTAAACAGACATAACGGTGCAAATGGTCCTAAGGCCTATTACTCAGCCCAAGTGGGCCCAAATTTAGATACAACTATGTGTACACCATAGCCCGGTTCATTAATATTCATTTACCGTAGATTTTATCCGTGTGGGTCCACGAGCCTATTGGGCCCACACGTGTAATATCTTGATTTTGGGCCTAGTCGGAATAGTGGTTTCGTGACCACAAAATCCGAAATAGAAATAATTATTTTATGATTATTTTAAGGTCTATGATATGATTGCATGATTGTGTGAAAATTTCGTGAAGAAATTTTATGCATAAAGTGCTTAAATTGAAATTAGGGACTAAATCGAATAATTTGCAAAACTTGCATTCTAGAAGTTTCTAGTATGAAATTTTTTTGAAATATTAATTAGGAGGTATGAAATAGAAATTTTACCAATTTCTAAGTCTATGGACAAAAATTGGACATGGATGGAATTTTTGGAAAGTTTAGTAGTAAGGGCATTTTGGTCATTTAGGGGTAAAATGAATTAAAATACAAAATTAAAAGCCAATTTTGCTCATCTTCAACCCCATGGCCGAATATAGCAAGGAGAAACCATGGCTAGGGTTTTTCAAGCTTCCAAGCTCGATTGTAAGTCCGTTCTAGCCTCGTTTTTAATGATTTTTACGTTTTTGGAGTCCCGGTAGCTCGATTTAGCTTATGCTAGCAATAATTTAACCTAGGGTTTATATTTGGAAAAATACCCATAGGTGAAATTTGTGTATTTTGGTGTTTTATGATAGAATATGAGGTTTTAAATTATGTTAGACAACTTCTCCTACTCGGTTTTAAGTGAAAACGAGCAAAAGGGCTTAATCGGTAAAAATACCTAATAGTCATAAGTACATGTTAGAGTGAGAATTTGATGTTGCCATAGAAGGGAAAAATGATCATCATGTCATAAAACATAAGAAAATAGGCTGAAGTTTAATTTATGAGCTTTGGGGCAAAAGTGTAAATATGCAAAAGTTTAGGGGCAAAATTGTAATTTTCCAAAATATGATTTTGGGTCAATTTGAATAATGTGAGTTCTAATTAGACTATATTTTAAACGATAGAGCAAGGAAAACTGAAATTCAGGCTAAAATAGGGAAAATACCAAGTTGTGGACGAAATGGTAAAAGTAGCCATTTTCGCATACGAGGTAAGTTCATGTGTAAATTTAGTAACATAATTGTCATTTTAAGCAATTTAATGTTGTTTATATGACATGATGCTGATTATTATCATGAAATATTATGCTTTGTGGTTATTTTCGAATAAAATACAAATTATGTGTATTAATTGTTAAATATAAAGTACTACCGAGTATTGGTTTCGGTATTTTACGGAAGATGGCAAGGAGATGAGTTCGAGGAAAATCCCGTTTGAACCTTAGGAATAGATTAGGATACAAGTGAGATGTCACTAGGATGGTTGAGCATCCGAGCTCGTTGAGTTGAGTCCGAGTTCACTTATGGATGCGAATGTCTGAACTCGTTGAGTTGAGTCCGAGTTCGTGAAATGTAACTAGGCATCCGAACTCATTGAGTTGAGTCCGAGTTCACCTATGGCTGTGAACGCCCGAGCTCGTTGAGTTGAGTCCGAGTTTGCTTATGGGCGGGTTACATGGTAGCTTGGCTACATATGTGGCACTTATGTGCAAACTTTCCATGTATCCGAATTATATTCCGATGTGTTCAACGGGTAAAGTTCTACTGAAATGGAGGAATACTCAAGATGAAAGGGACGTATTGTTAAGTGTTGTGAAATGGGTACTTTGAACAAGTATGTACTTAACCCTCGGGTTGAAAAATTGATATAACAACAATATGGTAAAATGATAAATGAAAATGTGATATGAATGTCTTGGTGATGATTATGCAAATGATGTTTTATGTTTGCTTATATGGTTATGTTACTTGCTATTTGCATGTGAACTTATTAAGCAGTTATGCTTACTCCCTCCTTTTCATTCCTTGTAGTTTTGACAAGCCAGCTCAGAAATTGGGAACGGTCGGAGGCTCGCTCACACTATCCCTATACCATCTTGGCATAATGGCTTGTATATTTTGAGTATGGCATGTATAGCATTATAATCATTTTGTATATATGGTCTTATAATATGGTTATTGAGTGGTAAGGAAATGCTTGGTAATGAGTAGCCATTGGAATGGCTAATCATGATCATATTTGGTGTTATGTATGTCAAATTACTAGCTAATCCATGGAAACCATGAAATAGGTAAAATTTACCATAAAATAGATTCAGACAGCAGTAGTGACGTGAATTTGAAAAATCACTAAAAATAGTATAAATGGAATTAAATAATGAATAAGTTATGGAATTTAATCTTGATGATTCTATTTTCATATGGAAGAAGCGAAACAGGTATATGAGCTATATTTTATGAGATGTTTAAATTTTTGTGAAACAGAGCCAGAGCGATTTCTGGATCCCCTGTTCTGACTTTGCAAATTCACCATAAATTTTACAAAGATAATTATAAGTCATGCTTTATATTTACAGATTAATTATTGAGTCTAGTTATATTAGAGACAAACGACATAGTCATTGAAGCTCTGTACAGGGAGATATCTGATTCGTAATACACAGAGGTCAGAGTAGTCGAACCCTGAAACAGGGTAGTATTTAACTAATAAACTGTACTAATTGGCCTAACCAAAATTCTAGAAAATAATTAGTAGATAGATATATGAGTCTAGTTTCAGGAAAAATTTACAAAATTGGATTTTGAGTTTCGGAACTCGAGATATGATTTTTAAAGCGACTGTGATGCAGTTAGCCAGCTTGTCTGGAAATTTTAAAATGAATTGTATGAGCTGTTTAAGTAATGAATTAAGTCCGTTAACACCTCGTGTTCGACTCCGGCAACGGTCTCGGGTACGGGGCATTACAAAACGGCCCATTTCAGCCCATCGAGGCCTGACAAACCGTAATTCATACATATTTCTATCCCATGCTTAGCACATTTTATGGATGATTTTTCCTTAAAATTGGTGAATTTGATGCTCCTAATGCCTTAATTTCATATTTTATACTTAGGTGAGCATAGGAGAGTGAAAGGAACGAGAAACAGGCCAAAAACGGAGAAAATGGGCCTATGTACGAAATCAACATGGCCTGGACTTCCTCACACGGACAGACCACACGGCCGTGTCCCTTTGGCAAGGTCAAAGCATGATTTACACAGGTAGATCACACGCCCTGCACATTTAACAGCCTTGACAACGGCCTTAAGCAATCACACACGGGCATGTCCCTGCCGAGCCCAAGTTTAGTCCAATTCAGAAAAGGCCAATTTTGAGGGCTCTTAGGCATTCCGAAGCCTATTTAAGCACCTGAGGAGACACTTAGACAGAGGGGGGAGAGGAGAAAGCAAGGAATTGCTCAAGAAAAGCTGATTGATCCATCTCAGAAGCCGGATTCACCATTAAGACTGAAGATCTCCCTTCAAATTCCCTCAAGAGTTTTGGGTTTTCTTATGTTTTGTTATTTTTATTCTTTTGAGATGTTTTCTTTCATTAGTATGAACTAAAACTCCTAAATACCTAAGAGGGATGAAACCTAAGACGGATCTTGTTATTATTATCTGAATTGTATGATAAATATTTGACTTGTGTGGTGACAATCCTCGACTATCCCCGAGCCTTTAGTAGCTACGATAACTGTAAAATAGACAGGAACAACACAGAGTAAGTTACAAAGAGCTTAGTAAGTCAAATGCAATTGCACAACTAATATAGCATATAAGTAACAATTCATGGCCATAATTCACAATCGTCTTATAGATTATTTCCTTATTTCACAGAAACATGATCTTTTCTATTCAGGAATCTAGTACGATACAAACGTACCTGTGCAAATTATACATTCCATATGTTTATTTCCATATCTCATACTTTATCATCAAACAATTCAGAAACGGAATAGATATTCACAGACAGGTACAATGCCAATGTTCCAGACGTGGTCTTACATGTAATTCAGTATCGAAGCCTCTGTCCTAGATAGGGTCTTACACGAAATCTCAAATCGAGGCCTGTGTCCCAGACACGGTCTTGCAGAATATCACATATCAATGTCTACATTCTTTTAAGAACATAAAAAGCTTCTCATACACCAGCATATTATCAGAGATTATTCATCAGGCTCTCAAGGCCGTCCAATGCAGATCACAATTTATATACGCAGAATTTAAATCAACTTAATACATAAGTGTAATTTGACTTACCTCATACAAATTTCGGACGAACCGAGTCAACTATTCAACTACTTTAGATTTCCCTCGATCTAAATCTGATTTTCTTTGTTCTTAATCTAATACAATTCAAATTTAACCATTCAATCATTCATTTCATTCAAAATAATCCATGAACACATATTTAGGGCACTTTGCATTTTATCCCTTATATTATCACACTTTGACAATTTAGTCCATTTTTCACAAAATCACAAATATGCATAATTCATCAATACTATAACTTGGCTAAATATACATGGCTTCCATAAATGCCCAAATAACACATTTAATTCATAATTTAGTCCTTCAAAACCTTATTTTCACAATTTAGCTCAATAAGCTCTATTTCATCAAAATTCAAAGACAAAGCTTAATAATCTCATTCATATCTTTCATATTCCATATAAAAACATCATAAAGTTCATATAATCATAAATGGCACATTTCATAATCTTCAACAAAAATAGAAATTCAAACTTGGGTTTTGAAGAACACGAAGCAACGATCACAGAAATGTAGAAATTATCAAAAACCAAACAAATTTCATACCTCAATTTAGCTATCAAAGTGCCGAATATACAAAAGCTTCAAACCCTTCTTATTTTGCTGATTTTCGGCTAACATGCATGAAAATAAAGTCATCTTTTGTTTTGTTTTTATTTAATATATCATTTATACACTTTTTACCATTTTAGCCTTGTTAATAAAACATTAATTTCCATTCACTAATGTCCATAATTTTCCATACCATATAAAATGGTCTAATTACATCTTAAAGACCTCATATTTAACAAGACAAATCAATTAGGCACTTTAGCAAATAGAAAGCTACTTTTGTATTTACTGCGATTAAGAGCTTTTTCATAATTAAGCACAGAAACAGACAAATTAAATCACAGAAATTTCACAGATATAAATTCACATATCATAGAAACAGAAAATAATATTAAAATGTTTTTCAGACTCAGATTTGTGGTCCCAAAACCATTATTCCGACTAGGGTCAAAACCGGACTGTTACAATTCTCCCCCCTTACGAATTTTCGTCCCCGAAAATCTTATCGTTAAACAGATTCGAATATTGTTGTCTCATTGAATCTTCAGGCTCGCATGTAGCCTCTTCTACTCCGTGTCTATGCCACAGCACTTTGACTAACTAGATTCTCTTATTACGTAATTCTTTGATCTCTCGAGCTAAGATTCAAATCGGCTTTTCTTCATAAGTCATATCAAACTGAATTTCAATCTCAGACGGTGAAATTACATGAGACGGATTAGATCTATACCGTCGAAGCATTGATACATGAAATACATTATGAATCTTTTCTAACTCAGATGGTAGCTTCAATCTATAAGCAACCAGCCCAATTCGCTCGGTGATTTCATACGGTCCAATGAACCTCATACTCAACTTCCCCTTTTTACCAAATCGTAACAGTTTCTTCCATGGAGATACTTTCAAAAACACTTTATCGCCGACCTCAAATTCAATATCTTTTTGTTTTAAATTTGCATAAGATTTCTGACGATTAGAGGTAGCTTTCAAACTATCTCAGATTACTTTCACTTTAACTTTCTGTTCTGTTTCTTTTATCAAATCAATGTCTATATCTTATTTTCACTGACCTCAGACCAGTATAACGGAGTTCTACACTATCTACCATATAAGGCTTCATACGGTGCCATTTTTATACTCGATTGAAAGCTATTATTATAAGTGAATTCAATCAAAGGTAAATATTGTTCCCACGCACCTTCAAACTCGAGAATGCAACATCTCAACATATCCTCAAGTATCTGAATAATCCGTTCAGATTGACCATCCGTTTGCGGATGAAAAGCAGTGCTAAAATGCAATTTAGTTCCCAGAGCATCTTGCAATTTCCTCCAGAATCGTGATGTAAATCTCGGGTCTCTATTAGACACTATTGATAATGGCATACCATGTAATCTCACAATATCAGAAATATACAACTTAGCTAGCTTATCAAGTGAATAATCAAACCAAATTGGAATAAAATGAGCTAATTTCGTCAAAAGATCAACCACAACTCAAATTGTGTCTTTCTCTTTTGGAGACAGAGGCAAACCCGAAACAAAATCCAGGTCACCCGATCCCATTTCCACTACGGAATCATAATTGGTTGTAATAACCCAGATGACACCTAATGCTCAGCTTTAACTTGCTGACACATCAAACATCTCGAAACAAAGTCAGAAATATCTATTTTCATTCCCGACCACCAATATTGTAACACCCCAAACCCGGCCCAGACGTTATGGCCGAATCTGACGTGCCACATTGAAGTTAAAAACCCATGTTTCGTTTTAGTGCATTAAAAAATAACTTTTGTTAAGCTAACAAAGTGAATGGAAGCTAGGCACCAGGTAGGAATCCGTAACAGAGGAGGTGAGCCATGAAGGCTGCTTAAGTACCAAGCTCTTCAAATGGATCCAATCCTAGACATGCCCACTACCATTACCACACTTGGTTATATCGATTTGAAATTTGTTTAAGTGGATATCTTTGAGAAATTGGATAATCATAATGTTGTGTTGTTTGGAAAACAAGTGTCGTTTTGAAAACGCGTTCTCAGTCTCGCCCATTTATTATCAACCAGTTTAAAGTTATTAAAAATAAAATAATCCCAGAAAAGAAAGAAAATAAAGTTAAAATGGCCTTATTACAACCCAAAAATAATTAATAAATAAAGCAAACTTTAATAAAAACCAAACACCTATTCAAAAGCCCAAAAGCGATCACCGTGGCCACTCTGAATCCCCTCCGGCTCCAAGTCCCCAAATTAAGGCTCACCAGCAAGGTTAAGGAAAGGGGTTGAGTTTGGAAACTTAATGTGTAACAAGCCCCTTTCAGAGCCCAAAGCAATATCGACCTGCTGGGCCTAAGCCTAACTTCAATCTCAGCGTATACTGGGCCGAAGCCTTTTCATATTTCATATTACTAGGCCGAAGCCTTTACTGTAAACGGTATGGCACATAGGCCCATTTCAGTATCACATGTAATATCAATAAATGTATGCAAGCCCATTTGGGGAGACTACTCAACCGACCATCCGCTACTCTCCACCCATACCAACCAACACACCATGTGGGGAATAACTCAACCCACCCAACCAACACACCACTGGCAGCATAGCTGCTTTATCATATATCTTGAGGCCCAGCCTCTTTAATAACTGGGGCAAAGCCCTTTTCGATAAACTGGGGTATAAGCCCTTTTCAATAAACTGAGGCATAAGCCCTTTTCAATAAACTGGGGCATAACCCTTTTTCAATAAACTGGGGCATAAGCCGTTTTTCAATAAACTGGGGCTAAGCCCTTCTGCACTTCCTCCATCCATATAAAAACCCAACCCAATGCATTTATGAATACATCATGTGCATATCATACATATCATGTGCAAATCATGTCAATCATGTATATCAAAATCCCATGTATCAAATTATAAGTAAACCCTAGGGGTATAACGGTCATTTTTACCTAGGGGCAAAACAGTCATTTTCATAATATAAGGGTAATTTCATAATTTTACCAAATATTAGGGTTTTCCGTGTTCATTATTAGTTACTAACCATTCATATGTTTTAAACAGTGATTTTGGCCCATTTTTCGCGATACCGAGTTATTGGGCCAGAAACCCCTAATGGGCCCTACATAGCCGATTTTGTCATCTAGGCCCATTTAGCCTATATTCCATAATGTTGTTACCAGTCTTAATGCGCAATTGAACAGGTTTTCATTTTCTACCAATTTTATCCAAATGGGCCCGAAAGCCCATTAGGCCCAACTTCAGCCCCTCGAGGCCCAACTTACCGTAATGCCAAAAATCGTGCTCTTACCTATTCCAACGATCCAGATCATCTACTTAGCGAATCTAACTAACCAATGAGCGTTCGCTTGCTCACAAGTCCTCGAAATGCCATAATTTCGACATTTCGACTTTTCAGCATTTATCGTTTCAAGCTATGAAAAAGGGCTCGTTACACACCTGTTTTGCAATATTCCTCGACGAGAGCTCCTACACGATTTCTCCTATAATCAACCGTTAATAGATCAGCTCACAATAATAGAACCAAATCGAGAGCCATCTATTAACGATACTTACACATTCGGCCACCCTCCATAATGGCCTTAGAATCCATACCTTTGCCGAAGTTGATGAGTAGATCTAGTCACTCCGATGATCCCAGCTAATCCAAGTCGACACTACGCCTTGCAGCTCCTCCACAAGGTTCACCTACCCGAACAATTCCATTCCCGTGCTAACTCTGATTCAACAAAGTCCCAGCTCCAAAACACTAGCAGAAATTGCACCACAAGGATCCTAAAAATCGGCCACCAAGTCACCCAAGGGTGCTGTGCTTTCGGCTTTTGGGTCACTGAAGAAAAAGTGGTTATGGACCAAAAAAGAGTGTTGACAAAAGAGTTGAAAGGCTTTTGAAATAACAAGAATCGGCTAAAAAGAAAAAGAACAAGTGTATACCTTTATAGATAAATCGACTTCGCTTGACTCCTTTGGGATTTGGCTTGTTGCTATTGGGTTAGCAATGAAAAGAATGATAGGTTCGGCTTTTACTATGAATGAAAGAGAGGAAGAATGGGAGGAAAAGAGTTTGTGGAAGAAATAATGGAAGAGAAATGAGATGGATTTGCTTAAGAACAATCGGCACAAGTGAAAAGAAAGAAAAGAAAAAAACAAGAGAAAAATGCCACCCTAAAACCTCAATAGCGAAATTTGCTCTAAACCTTCCCCTTGACCGGCCACCACTTCTCCCATTTCAAATCTCCTAAAATCTCTCCTAGATACGCTCCCCCTTATCTCTCCATCATCCTTAAAATCTCTCCCCTTATCACTCCTTAATCCATGCACTTCATTAATTCAAACTCCTCCAACAGAATCCACTTGGGTTCCAACGCCTACCCTTCCTGCACATAAAAATAAATAACCTTATTTGCCAACACAGGGAATCGAACCCAGGTCTTCCTCTATGCTCTACACGCCACCTTTTTAGGAGCTTAGTGGCGTCACCCTTGCCACTTTAGCAAAGCTCTTTTTGTGATAAATTTTACCCATAACTTTACATAAGGTCATCTAGCTAGTACCCCTAACTCTTAATTCCTAAATTCAAAAATTCAACTGGGTTTTGGCCAGCACATGGGCCTTCCATAAGCCCATTTACCTACTCAGATTATGAATTCCACAACCAAATGCCAAATTCTAAAAAAACTTTACCAAAATATCAAGAATCGAGAAAAACTCGAAAATCAGGATGTTACAACATTACCCTCCTTAAAGAAATTTCAACCTCAACATTTACCTGATCCAAACAGTTGAGGGTACTGTTGACACATCGCCTCTTCGGTCTCCCAAGTAGCTTCTTCCTCGCCATGGTTCCTCCAAAGTACCTTCACTAATGGGACTGACTTCCTTCGCAACACCTTGACGTCGCGATCAAGTATTTGCACAGGTTCCTCTTCGAAAGTCAAATCCGACTGTACTTCGATTTCTGCAACTAGCACGATATGAGTTGGGTCCGAACAATATCGCCTTAGCATGGACACATGAAAAACATCGTGAATACGATCCAGCTCTGGGGGTAACTCTAGTTGATAAGCCACCGGAGCTATCCGCTTAATAATTTGATAAGGCCCAATAAACCGTGGACTCAACTTGCCCTTCTTACCAAATCTCAATATCTTCTTCCAGGGTGAAACTTTAAAAAAAACCATGTCCCCAACTGCATATTCAATATCCTTACGCTTCAGATCGGCATAAGACTTTTGTCGATCCGCTACCTCCTTTAACCGATTCCTGATCACCTTAATCTTGTCTTCGGTATTTATTACCAATTTCGGCCCAAGTACTTGCCTTTCCCCTAATTTTGACCAACAAGTAGGCGAACGACACCTTCGCCCATATAGTGCCTCGTAAGGAGCCATCTGAATACTTGCTTGGAAACTGTTATTATACGCGAACACCGCCAATGGCAAATGGCCCTCCCAGCTGCCCCTAAACTTAATAACACAACCTCTCAACATGTCTTCTAAAATCTGAATGACCCTCTCTGACTGCCCATCCGACTGAGGGTGAAAAGCTGTACTGAAATCCAATCGCGTTCCCAACGCCTCATGCAACTTCTGCCAAAACTGAGATGTAAACCTTGGGTCTCGGTCAGAAATTATCGATACTGGCACTCCATGCAACTGCACTATCTCTGCCACATACAACTTAGCCAGCTTCTGAAGTGAATAATCAGTTCGGACGGGTATGAAATGGGCAAATTTTGTGAGCCTATCCACAATTACCCAAACCGAATCCTTCTTAGAAGGTGTCAACGGCAACCAACCTACAAAACCCATAGTTACCCTTTCCCACTTCCAAAGTGGTATCTTTACCGGCTGTAACAATCCTGAAGGCAGTTGATGTTCGGCCTTCACTTGTTGACACGTCAAACATCTCCCCACAAATTCGGTCACTTCTCGCTTAAGCCCAGGCCACCAATATAGCTCTCGCAAGTCTCGATACAACTTACTCCCTCCTGGATGCATAGCACAAGGTCCATTATGCGCCTCTTTCAAAATCATCAACCTCAAGTCAGAGTCCTTCGGCATACAAATTCTTCCTCGAAAACAAAGAACTCCCTCGCTATTTAACCCAAAGTCTGAATTCTCCCCGTTCTCAACTTGCTGAATCCGAGAAACCAATGACTCATCCTCCAACTGTTGCTTCTTAATCTACTCTACCCAAGTCGATCTCACTTGTAATTCTGCCAATAACCTTCCATCATCATACAAACTTAGACAAGCAAACATTGCCTTCAACTCCGCCACAGTCCTTCGACTTAACGCATCAGCCACGACATTTGCCTTTCCTGGATGATACTCGATCGAGCAGTCATAATCTTTTAACAACTCTATCCACCTTCGCTGTCTAAGATTCAGCTCCTTTTGAGTTAGCAAGTACTTAAGACTCTTGTGATCCGTATAGATGATGCATTTCTCCCCATACAAGTAATGCCTCCATATCTTAAGTGCGAAAAGCACCACTGCCAACTCCAAGTCATGCGTAGGATAGTTCACCTCATGAGGCTTAAGCTATCGTGAAGCATAAGCAACCACTTTACCCTCTTCCATCAACACGCAGCCCAAACCTACATGTGACGCGTTGCTGTAAACAGTGAAATCCTTACCAGACTCTGGTTGAATCAACACTGGTGCTTCTATCAAAACCTTCTTCAGCTTCTCAAAAGCCTCTTGCTGCTTATTCGTCCATACAAAAGGTGCTTCCTTCCTTATAAGTTTCGTTAACGGTGCTGCCAACATAGAAAATCCTTCCATGAATCTCCGATAATAACCTACCAACCCTAGAAAACATCAGATCTCTGTTACCGACTTCGGTGGTTTCCATTCTAGAATTGCCTCAATCTTTCGAGGGTCCACCTTGATCCCCTCAGTAGACACAACATGCCCCAAGAAAGTGACTTCCCTCAGCCAAAACTCGCACTTACTAAACTTTGCATAGAGTTGCTTTTCCCTTAGCACTTGCAGCACAACACGAAGATATGCTTCTCTTCCGTTTCCGAATACACCAAGATATCATCAATAAAAATGACCAAGAACCGATCCAAATATTGCTGGAACACCCGATTCATTAAATCCATGAATGCTGGCGGTGCATAAGTCAAACCAAAAGGCATTACCAGAAACTCGTAATGACCATATCGAGTCCTGAATGCCGTCTTATAAATATCCACTTCTTTGACTCTCAACTGATGATATCCTGACCGAAGGTCAATCTTAGAAAATACCGAGGCTCCACTTAGTTGATTGAACAGATCGTCGATTCTTGGTAACAGATACTTGTTCTTGATCTTCAGTTTATTCAACTGCTGATAGTCTATACACATCCGCATAGTCCCATCTTTCTTCTTTACGAACGACACTGGTGTGCCCACGGGGAAACACTTGGTCTTATAAAGCCCCTATCCAACAACTCTTGAATCTGAGCTTTCAATTCCACCAACTTCTTTGGTGCCATTCTATAAGGCGCAATGGACACAGGAGCTGTACCAGGTAACAAGTCGATTCCGAACTCGACTTCTCTGCTCGAGGGTAATCCAGGATGTTCCTTTGGGAATACATCTTAAAATTCCTTAATGGTCTTAACCGACTCTACCCTTATCTCCTTCAATTCAGTTTGACTTACAAAAGCCAAGTACGCCTTACAACCTTTCCTCATCAACTTCTCGGCCCTCAAAGCCGAAACAACATTGGACAAATAATTCATCCGTTCCCATATGACCATTATCTCCTCATCTTTGGCAGTTCTTAGTACCATTCTCTTTGTAGCACAATCCAACATCGCCTTATGCTTAGTTAGCCAGTCCATTCCTAAGATAAGATCAAAATCCCCAAATGGCAGCTCCATCAAATCTCCTTCAAAAATCTTACCTTGTGTCTCTAAAGGCACCGCCCTAAAGAGTTTATCTACCTTAACCGAGTGTCCTAAAGGGCTTATCACTGATACCCCACTCACAGTCTCCTCAGGAAGCACACCCAATTTCCCAGATACATCACAAGCACCATACGAGTGAGTGGAACCCACATCAATCAAAGCAGTATAAGGCGTGCTATGAAAGAAGAACGTACCGGTTATAACATCAGGAGCGTCACCCTCCTCACGACGCCGTGCAGCATAAACTAATACCAGCTATCGAGCTTCAGCATGTCCAGCACCCCTGCCAGGTGCCCCATGTCCTCGTCCATTACCATTGCCACCTCTACCTTGCCCATGACCTCTCTGTGGTGGTGGTTCTCCTTGTTGTGGTTGGACATCTCTTTGCTCCGCATGTAGTTCCTGAGCTATTCTTCGAGGACATTCTATAAACTTATTCTCCTTGGACCCACATCAAAAACATGCTCCAATTCGTTTCCAGCACTCCCCCATATGCACATTACCACAGTCCCTGCAAACTTGCGGTCTAAAAGTATTTACTGGAACTGCTCGAACCGGTTCATCCATCCTTGCTCTTTTAACATTCTGATTCGTAGCACTCGAGGGTCTAAAATCCTTCTTAAATCTGGGTCGATCCTTCTCACGATTCTGCCGCTCAGTCTGTTTTATCTCCTAGGCTATCTTAGCCTTCTCTACCAATGTAGTAAAATCATGCTCCCTCTGTGGAGCTATTAATATCCTAAGCTCATCGCCGAGGCCATCCTCAAATCGAACATTGCGCTCATACTCAGTTGCAACTATCCCGCTGGCATATCGACTCAGCCTCAAAAATTCTGCCTCATACTCTGCGACAGTCTTATTACCCTGAGTCAGATTCAAAAATTCCTTTCGACGGGCATCCACATAACTAGCTCCAACATACCTCCCCTTAAAAGCAGTTTTGAACAATTCCCAGGTTACTCGCTCAATTGGGGTACTCTCCCTTACGGTGATCCATCATCGGTATGCCTCGTCACGTAGCAGCGACACAGCCCCCTTCAGCTTTTGCTCCACAGAGCAATCTAAATCGTCCATAATCCGCTCTGTTGCTTCTAGCCAATATTCAGCCACATTTGGGGCTACTCCAGATACACCCCTAAAAACTTTTGCTCCGTTAGCCTGAAGTCGCTCAGAGATGGATCCCCTACTTACTATCCTAGTGCTAGCTTCAGCAACTCTATCTAAAACCCTTAACATGGCTTGGGACAAAGCACCATCCCCCGCAGCCTGATCATAAGACCCAGTCTCTGTTGCCTGTGGCACAGATGCCTCATCAGCTGGCCTATGCCCTGAGGATAAAGATTCCGCTTGCACCCTTCCGCGACCACGGCCGCGGCCTCGTCCACGAGTTCCTTTTGTACTCATATCGACTTATCTAATTACGAATTTTATGATATTAGTATAATGTTCAATTGTTTATTACGAAATGTCTTATGGAAATATAGTAGTTCAAGAATTGTTTTCGCATCGTCATGCCTAGCTACAGTTTCATTCCTACGATTTTTTTCAGTTCTGCCCTATCTAAAGTATCATAGTAGGGTCTCAGTTCTATTTATAGCATCAAATCATTATCACATATCATAAAGAGAATATACTTGCAGACTTGGTGCCGGGAATTCAGTGCGCCACTTCTTTCTCCAAACCAAAAACCACAAACCATGTATTTAATCATAGAAGATAGATTATCTTAAAATTTGCAAAAAATATCTTTGTTTTTGAAATTCTTGATTTTAGACCCGTTTTAAAAAAACCCAGAAAAACTTAAAGCATTTTACCATGTATACCTTTATAAAACATTTTTGAGAAAATATTTTCAAAACTATTTCCAAAAAATACCCTTTTTGGTAAATTTTTTTTTGAAAAGTTTTTCGGACCCGATCCACAGTCGAGTTGTTGCAACCTAGGCTCTGATACCACTAAATGTAACACCCCAAACTCGACCCAGACGTTATGGTCGAATCCGACGTGCTACATTGAAGATAAAAACCCATGTTTAGTTTTAGTGCGTTAAAAACTAACTTTTGTTAAGCTAACAAAGTGAATGGAAGCTGGGCACCAGGTAGGAATCCGTAACAGAGGAGGTGAGCCATGAAGGCTGCTTAAGTACCAAGCTCTTCGAATGGATCCAATCTTAGACATGCCCACTACCATTGCCACACATGGTTATATCAATTTGAAATTTATTTAAGTGGATATCTTTGAGAAATCGGATAATCATAACGTTGTGTTGTTTGGAAAACAAGTGTCGTTTTGAGAACGCGTTCTGAGTCTTGCCCATTTATTATCAACCAGTTCAAAGTTATTAAAAATAAAATAATCCTAGAAAAGATAGAAAATAAAGTTAAAATGGCCTGATTACAACCCAAAAATAATTAATAAATAAAGCAAACTTTAATGAAAACCGAACACCTATTCAAAAGCCCAAAAGCGATCACCGTGGCAACTCTGAATCCCCTCTGGCTCCAAGTCCCCAAATCAAGGCTCACCTGTAAGGTTAAGGAAAGGGGGTGAGTTTGGAAACTCAATGTGTAACAAGCCCCTTTTAGAGCACAAAGCAATATCAGCCTGCTGGGCTTAAGCCCAACTTCAATCTCAGCGTATACTGGGCCGAAGCCTTTTCATATTTCATATTACTAGGCCGAAGCCTTTATTGTGAACGGTATGGCCCATAGGCCCATTTCAATATCACATGTAATATCAATGAATGTATGCAAGCCCATTTGGGGAGACTACTCAACCCACCATCCGCTACTCTCCACCCGTACCAACCAACACACCATGTGGGGAATAACTCAACCCACCCAACCAACACACCACTGGCAGCATAGTTGCTTTATCGTATATCTGGAGGCCTAGCCTCTTTAATAACTGGGGCAAAGCCCTTTTCGGTAAACTGGGGCAAAGCCCTTTTCAATAAACTGGGGCATAAGTCTTTTTCAATAAACTGGGGCATAAGCCCTTTTTCAATAAACTGGGGCATAAGCCCTATTTCAATAAACTGGGCATAAGCCCTTTTGCACTTCCTCCATCCATATAAAAACCCAACCCAATGCATTTATGAATACATCATGTGCATATCATACATATCATGTGCAAATCATATCAATCATGTATATCAAAATCCCATGTATCAAATTATAAGTAAACCCTAGGGGTATAACGGTCATTTTTACCTAGGGGCAAAACAGTTATAAGGGTAATTTCATAATTTTACCAAATATTAGGGTTTCCCGTGTTCATTATTAGTTACTAACCATTCATATGTTTTAAACAGCGATTCTAGCCCATTTTTCGCGATACCGAGTTAATGGGCCAAAACCCCTAATGGACCCTACATAGCTGATTTTGTCATCTAGGCCCATTTAGCCTATATTCCATAATGTTGTTACCAGTCTTAATGCGCAATTTAACAGGTTTTCATTTTCTACCAATTTTACCCAAATGGGCCCAAAAGCCCATTGGGCCCAACTTCAGCCCCTCGAGGCCCAACTTACCATAATGCCAAAAATCGTGCTCTTACCTGTTCCAAAGATCCCGATCATCCACTTAGCGAATCTAACTAACCAATGAGCGTTCTCTTGCTCATAAGTCCTCGAAATGCTAGAATTTCGGCATTTCAGCTTTTCGGCATTTATCGTTTCAAGCTATGAAAAAGGGTTCGTTACACACCTGTTTTACGATATTCCTCGACGAGATCTCCTACACGATTTCTCCTATAATCAACCGTTAATAGATCAGCTCACAATAATAGAACCAAATCGAGAACCATCTATTAACGATACTTACACATTCGGCCACCCTCCATAATGGCCTTAGAATCCATACCTTTGCCGAAGTTGGTGACTAGATCTAGTCACTCCGATGATCCCAGCTAATCTAAGTCGACACTACGCCTTGCAGCTTCTCCACAAGGTTCACCTACCCAAACGATCCCAATCCTGTGCTAACTCTGGTTCAACGCAGTCCCATCTCCAAAACACTAGCAGAAATCGCAACACAAGGATCTTAAGAATCGGCCACCAAGTCACATAAGGGTGTTGTGCTTTCGGTATTTGGGTCACTGAAGAAAAAGTGGTTATGAACTAAAAAAGGGTGTTGACAAAAGAGTTGAAAGGCTTTTGAAATAACAAGAATCGGCTAAAAAGAAAAAGAACAAGTGTATACCTTTATAGATAAATCGACTTCCCTTGACTCCTTCAGGATTAGGCTTGTTGCTATTCGGTTAGCAATGAAAAGAATGATAGGTTCGGCTTTTACTATGAATGAAAGAGAGGAAGAATGAGAGGAAAAGAGTTTGTGGAAGAAATAATGGAAGATAAATGAGTGGGGTTTGCTTAAGAACAATCGGCACAAGTGAAAAGAAAGAAAAGAAAAAAAAAAGAGAAAAATGCCACCCTAAAACCCCAATAGCCAAATTTGCTCTAAACCTTCCCCTTGACCGGCCACCACTTCTCCCATTTCAAATCTCCTAAAATCTCTCCTAGATACGCTCCCCCTTATCTCTCCATCATCCTTAAAATCTCTCCCCTTATCACTCCTTAATCCATGCACTTCATTAATTCAAACTCCTCCAACAAAATTCACTTGGGTTCCAACGCCTACCCTTCCTGCACATAAAAATAAATAACCTTATTTGCCAACACAGGGAATCGAACCCAGGTCTTCCTCTATGCTCCACATGCCACCTTTTTAGGAGCTTAGTGGTGTCACCCTTGCCACTTTACAAAAGCTATTTTTGTGATACATTTTACCCACAACTTTACATAAGGTCATCTAGCTAGTACCCCTAACTCTTAAGTCCTAAATTCAAAAATTAAACCGGGTTTTGGCTAGCACATGGGCCTTCCATAAGCCCATTTACCTACTCAAATTATGAATTCCACAACCAAATACCAAATTTTAAAAATACTGTACCAAAATATCGAGAATCGCGAAAAACCCAAAAATTAGGATGTTACAACTTTACCCTCCTTAAAGAAATTTCGGCCTTGAAATTTACCTGATCAAAATAGTTGAGGGTACTGCTGACACCTCGCCTCTTCGGTCTCCCAAGTAGCTTCTTCCTTGCCATGGTTCCTCCAAAGTACCTTCACTAATGGGACTGACTTCCTTCGCAACACCTTGATGTCGCGATCAAGTATTTGCACAGGTTCCTCTTCGAAAGTCAAATCCGACTGTACTTCGATTTTTACAACTGGCACGATATGAGTTGGGTCCGAACGATATCACCTTAGCATGGACACATGAAAAACGTCGTGAATACGATCCAGCTCTAGGGGTAACTCTAGTTGATAAGCCACTGGCCCTATCCGCTTAATAATTCGATAAGGCCCAATAAATCGTGGACTCAACTTGCCCTTCTTACCAAATCTTAATATCTTCTTCCAAGGCGAAACTTTCAAAAAGACCATGACCCTAACTGCATATCCAATATCCTTACGCTTCAGATCGACATAAGACTTTTGTCGATCCACTGCCTCCTATAACCGATTCCTGATCACCTTAGTCTTGTCTTCGGTATTTGTTACCAATTCCGGCCCAAGTACTTGCCTTTCCCCTAATTCTTCCCAACAAGTAGGCGAACGACACCTTCGCCCATATAGTGCCTCGTAAAGAGCCATCTGAATACTTGCTTGGTAACTGTTATTATACGCGAACTCTGCCAATGGCAAATGGTCCTCCCGGCTACCTCTAAACTCAATAACACAACCTTTCAACTTGTCTTCTAAAATCTGAATGACCCTCTCTGACTGCCCATCCGACTGAGGGTGAAAAGCCGTACTGAAATCCAATCGCGTTCCCAACGCCTCATGCAACTTCTGCCAAAATCGAGATGTAAACCTTGGGTCTCAATCAGAAATTATTGATACTGGCACTCCATGCAACCGCAGCCAGCTTCTGAAGTGAATAATCAGTTCGGACAGGTATGAAATGGGCAGATTTTGTGAGCCTATCCACAATTACCCAAACCGAATCCTTCTTAGTAGGTGTCAACGACAACCTACTTACAAAATCCATAGTTACCTTTCCCATTTCCAAAGTGGTATCTTTACCGGCTGTAACAATCCTGAAGGCAGTTGATGTTCGGCCTTCACTTGTTGACACTTCAAACATCACCCCACAAATTTGGTCACTTCTCGCTTAAGCCCAGGCCACCAATATAGCTCTCGCAAGTCTCGATACAACTTACTCCCTCCTGGATGCATAGCACAAGGTCCATTATGTCCCTCTTTCAAAATCATCAACCTCAAGTCAGAGTCTTTCGGCGTACAAATTCTTCCTCGAAAATAAAGAACTCCCTCGCTATTTAACCCAAAGTCTGGATCTCCCCCTTCTCAACTTGCTGAATCCGAGAAACCAACGGCTCATCCTCCAACTGTTGCTTCTTAATCTGCTCTACCCAAGTCGATCTCACTTGTAATTCTGCCAATAAGCTTCCATCATCATACAAACTTAGACGAGCAAACATTGCCTTCAACTCCGTCACAGCCCTTCGACTTAACGTATCAGCCACGACATTTGCCTTTCCTGGATGAAACTCGATCGAGCAGTCATAGTCCTTTAACAATTCTATCCACCTTCGCTGTCTAAGATTCAACTCTTTTTGAGTCAGTAAGTACTTAAGACTCTTGTGATCCGTATAGATGATGTATTTCTCCCCATACAAGTGATGCCTCCATATCTTAAGTATGAAAATCACCGCTGCCAACTCCAAGTCATGTGTAGGATTGTTCACCTAGTGAGCCTTAAGCTATCGTGAAGCATAAGCGACCACTTTACCCTCTTTCATCAACACACAGCCCAAACCTACTTGTGACGCGTCGCTGTAAACAGTGAAATCCTTACCAGACTCTAGTTGAATCAACACTGGCGCTTCTGCCAAAACCTTCTTCAGCTTCTCAAAAGCCTCTTGCTGCTTATTCATCCATACAAAAGGTGCTCCCTTCCTCATAAGTTTCGTTAACGGTGTTGCCAACACAGAAAATCCTTTCACAAATCTCTGATAATAACCTGCCAACCCCAGAAAACTTCGGATCTCTGTTACAGACTTCGATGGCTTCCATTCCATAATTGCCTCAATCTTTCGAGGGTCCACCTTGATCCCCTCAGCAGACACAACATGCCCCAAGAAAGTGACTTCCCTCAGCCAAAACTCGCACTTACTAAACTTTGCATAGAGTTGTTTTTCCCTTAGCACTTGCAGCACAACACGAAGATGGTCTTCATGCTTCTCTTCTGTTTCCGAATACACCAAGATATCATCAATAAAAATGACTACGAACCAATCCAAATATGGTTGGAACACCCGATTCATTAAATCCATGAATGCTGTCGGTGCATTAGTGAAACCAAAAGGCATTACCGAAAACTCGTAATGACCATATCGAGTCCTGAATGCTGTCTTATAAATATCCACTTCTTTGACTCTCAACTGATGATATCTTGACCGAAGGTCGATCTTAGAAAATACCGAGGCTCCTCTTAGTTTATCGAACAGATCGTCGATTCTTGGTAGCGGATACTTGTTCTTGATCGTCAGTTTATTCAACTGCCGATAGTCTATACACATCTGCATAGTCCCATCTTTCTTCTTTACGAACAACACTGATGTGCCCCACGGCGATACACTTGGTCTTATAAATCCCCTATCCAACAACTCTTGAATCTGAGCTTTCAATTCCACCAACTCCTTTGGTGCCATCCTATAAGGTGCAATGGACACAGGAGCTGTACTAGGTAACAAGTCGATTCCGAACTCGACTTCTATGCTCGGGGGTAATCCAGGAAGTTCCTCTGGGAATATATCTTGAAATTCCTTGAGGGTCTTAACTGACTCTACCGTTATCTCCTCCAGTTCAGTTTGACTTAAAAAGGCCAAGAACGCCTCACAACCTTTCCGCATCAACTTCTCGGCCCTTAAAGCCAAAACAACATTGGACAAATAATTCCTTTGTTCCCCTATAACCATTATCTCCTCATCTTTGGTAGTTCTTAGTACCATTCTCTTTGCAGCACAATCCAACGTCGCCTTATGCTTAGTTAGTCAGTCCATTCCCAAGATAAGATCAAAATCCCCAAATGGCAGCTCCATCAAATCTCCTTCAAAAATCTTACCTTGTGTCTCTAAAAGCACCGCCCTAAAGAGTTTATCTACCTTAACCGAGTGTCCTAAAGGGCTTATCACTGATACCCCACTCACAGTCTCCTCAAGAAGCACAACCAATTTCCCAGATACATCACAAGCAACATACGAGTGAGTAGAACCCACATCAATCAAAGCAGTGTAAGGCGTGCTATGAATGAAGGATGTACTGGTTATAACATCAGGAGCGTCACCCTCCTCACGATGCCGTGCAGCATAAACCAATGCCAGCTATCGAGCTTCAGCATGTCCAGCACCCCTGCCAGGTGGCCCACGTCCTCATCCATTACCATTGCCACCTTTACCTTGCCCACGACCTCTCTGTGGTGGTGGTCCTCCTCGCTGTGGTTGGACATCCCTTTGCTCCGCAGCTAGTTGGACCCACATCGAAAACATGCTCCAGTTCATTTCCAGCACTCCCCCATATACACCTTACCACAGTCCCTGCAAACCTGCAGCCTAAAAGTATTTACTGGAACTGCTCGAACCGGTTCCTCCATCCTTGCTCTTTTAACATTCTGATTCGTAGCACTTGAGGGTCTAAAATCCCTCTTAAATCTGGGTCGATCCTTCTCATGATTCTGCCGCTCAGTCCGTTTTACCTCCTCGGCTATCTTAGCCTTCTCTACCAATGCAGCAAAATCACGCTCCCTCTATGGAGCTATTAATATCCTAAGCTCATCGCGGAGGCCATCCTCAAATCGAACACTACGCTCATACTCAGTTGCAACTATCCCGCTGGCATATCGACTCAGCCTCAAAAATTCTGCCTCATACTCCGCGACAGTCTTATTACCCTGAATCAGATTCAAAATGTGACAGTCCTAATTCGACCCTAGTCGGAATGTGGTTTCGGGGCCACAAGACCGAGTCCCAAAATTTATTTAAAATTTGGTTGCATATCCTCTATGTGTATTAGTGCATGTGTGAAAATTTGATGTTTTAATTTAGACTTATGAATGTGAATTTCATGTGATTGGCTTAGTTGAGAACTTAAGAAAATATGATAGGGGAATATGTAAGGATCAAATAATAACAAAGTGAGGAAACTTGGGTTTGCATGTCAAATTGCCCAAGAACCCAAGTAGTGGCCGGCCAAGCCATGATGCCCCATCCACTAGGTTGAATTTCAATGCAATTCTTTTATTAGTTAACAATTAAAATAAATTAAAGAAAGGAATTAAAAAGAAAAGATGAATAAAATAAGGAAGGAAGAGGGAGTATTCATCTTCTTTCTTTTTGCAATTGCCGTGAGTTAGGAGAAGGAAGGAAGAAATGCTCTAGACATTCGGCTAACTCAAAAGGGGTTGATTAAGGTAGGATTTAAGTTACTTTTACTAAATTCTTGTGAAAATCTAGTTAGTAGCCAATGTCTTATTACAACCCATATGTTAATTTTCTACCTAAAGGGGTACTTAGATGGCATATGGTTAGCAAGAGGTAAATACTAAGAGTATGGTGCTTTTTATGTTGTGAATGGAAGTAGTGGAACAGTGAAAGAGAATTTATGTAGAAATGTGGTATATGTGGATTTATAGGATGTTACAAATAGATGTGAAGCCATGCTAGATTAGGAAAAATTCGGTCAAGTGTTCATGAGATGAAATTTTGTGTTTAGATGAATTAAAGATGATAGTATAGTTGATATCATATATATATGCATATTCGGCCATCAAATTAAGAGCATAGGTGATGTTGAGTCTAAGTTTTGCACATTCAGCCATATATATATAAATGTATGCCCATTCGTGATATTACTTTTGGATTATATATATAATCGACTAAAAATGAGTAATTAGCAAGGGTGGTTGCCGAATGTCCAATTATATATATATGCACGTGTGATTGGATTATTGATAGTAGGGTGATAGCATATGGTTATTAGCCGAATAGCTCAAAAACATATGGTAGGAAGATAAGAATTAGTCATGTATCTCCTATGATATGAAATCATTAATATTTTGATATAAATATTTAGCAAGACGGTTAAACTAGTTAATTTATTGATTAAACTCAAGAAGTTAAAGGAGGAGAATCAAGCAAAGGCAAAGGAAAAAACATCGAGTAGCCGAGTTGGAACCGTTTTACCCAACACAAAGTAAGTTATTAAGCATATATTTTGTATTGATTTAAATAATCATAATACCTATGTAATTATGCCGAATGGAATGATATATAAATGCATGTAGTGACAAAATTATCGAGTGTAAAAAAAAGAAGTGAGATGTATTGAGTTGTTGATTTCGGTACTAAGTGTACGGGTATAAACATTTACGGTAATGAGATTGGCACTAAGTGTGCGAGTTTAAAATGTATAGCACTAAGTGTGCGAGTTTGATTATTAAGCACTAAGTGTGCGGACTTACTATATATTTTCGAATAATTATTAACGTTAAGTGTGTCACTTTATCTAGTAGATCATGGACAGCGGACTGAGTAGATACTTTGAGTTCATGAGGAATAGACGTTATGTTTATATTTGGAACTGAGCTTGGTAAGTCTTGAACCTATGTGGTGATTATAGTAGAAATGTCATTAAATAATGAATAAAATATGTAATCGAAGCTGGATGAGTCTATTTTCATATGGAAGAAACGAAACGACCATATGAGCTATATTTTATGAGATGTTTAAATTTTTGTGAAACAGGGCCAGAGCAATTTCTGGATCCCCTGTTCTGACTTTGGAAATTCACCATAAATTTTGTAGAGATAATTAGAAGTCATCCTTTATATGTGCAGATTCATTATTGAGTCTAGTTGCATTAGAGACAAGCGGCATAGGCATTGAAGCCCTGTGTAGGGAGATATCTATGTCGTAATGCTCAGAGGTCAGAGTAGTTGAACCCTGAAACAGGGGAGACTTTAACAAATAAACTGTACTAATTGGCCCAACCAAAAATTCTACAAAAAATTTATTAGATATATATATGTGTCTAGTTTCAGGAAAAAAATTTATTTAGAGTTACGGAACTCAAGATATGAATTTTTAAGTGACTATAACGCAGATTGACAGCTTGTCTAGGAGTTTTAAAATAAATTGTTTGAGCTGTATAAGTGATGAATTAAGCCCGATAACTCCTCATGTTCGACCCCGGTGATGGCCACTGTTTCGGGGTGTTACATTTTTATTGGTATCAGAGCTATGGTTTAGTCGGTTCTAGGACTACCATAGCGCGTATGAGTCTAGCTATACATGCCTTAATGTAGTGTTTAATAGTGTGATGACTTCTGACGGCTAAAATTTTTGTTTTGATTAGTAAATGGATCCCGGTTTAGAGAGAACCTTAGCGGATGACGTTGAAAATGTAGCGGCTGCTCCTGCACAAGGGACACCGCCTGTTGAACCTCAGTCATCTACAAATAATGAAGATGAGGGGGCAAGACAAGCCTTCTTTACTATGATGAACGAGTGGGTCGCACAATATGCCCGCACTAATTCGGCTGCCCAACCATTCCCGAATTTAAATAATCCGCCCCAGGAGCCTATAATGCCATCAACTACTGATCCTGTAAGGCCGAGTAAACAACCTATAGACTTGATTAGGAGGCGCGGGGCCAAGGAATTCAGAGCCATAGTTACTAATGATGCTGAAAGGGCCGAGTTCTGGCTTGATAACACCATCCGAGTTTTTGATGAACTGTCCTGCACACCTGATGAGTGTTTAAAGTGTGCTATATCTTTGTTGCGAGACTCAGCCTACTATTGGTGGAGGACCTTGATTACCATATTCCCGAAGGAACGAGTTACTTGGGATTTCTTTCAAACGGAGTTTCAAAAAATATATATTAGCCAACGGTTCATCGATCAAAAGCGTAAGGAATTCTTGGAACTTAAGCAAGGCCGCATGACAGTATCTGAATACGAACGTGAGTTCGTAAGACTCAGTCGATATGCTCGGGAGTGTGTAGCCGATGAAATCACTATGTGCAAAAGATTTGAGGAAGGATTGAATGAAGATTTAAAGCTACTGGTGGGTATTTTAGAGATAAAAGAATTTGTAACACTAGTTGAACGAGCTTGCAAGACGGAAGAACTTGGAAAGGAGAAAAAGAAGGCAGAATCTGAAGCTAGAGACTTTCTTAAAAGATCAACGAGTAAAACTCTGTTCTCAGCTATAAAGAAGTTCAGGGAGGACACTCACAAACCGAAGACGACTGCGGGAATTTCTATTAGGACACAACCATTAACGGACTCACGAGCTACTTCGGTTGCTAGTGTGGGTAACAATCGCCAAGAAAAACCTGAATGTCCACAATGTGGAAGACGACACATAGGTGAATGTTGGGGTAAGTCCACTAACAGGGCTTGTTACAGATGCGGTTCGAAGGATCACTTCATTAGAGATTGCACAAAATTTGATGAGAAAAATAAGATGCAAGGTGCAAGACCTAGTGGACAACGGCTAGGGGTAGACCACCGAGAATTTCAGGAGGTAGGGATGGTAGTTAGAGAGGGACTTTTGATACGGCTGTTCGATTTGAGACTCGTACTCCTGCTAGAGCATATGCCATCCGTGCACGAGAGGAAGCATCCTCCCCTGATGTTATCACTAGTACTTTCACTCTTTTTGATACTAATGTAATTGCATTAATCGACCCTGGCTCTACACATTCTTATGTATGTGAGACTTTAGCATCCAGTAAGACTTTGCCTATTGAGTCTACTGAGTTCGTAATTCGAGTGTCAAATCCTTTGGGTCAATATGCGCTTGTTGACAAAGTGTGTAAGAGATGCCCTCTAATAATCCGAGAATCCTGTTTTCTGGCCGATTTGATGCTTTTACCATTTGATGAATTTGATGTTATTCTTGGTATGGACTGGTTGACCGTATATGACGCAGTGGTGAGTCGCAAAAGAAAAACCATTGATTTAAGGGGTGCAAATAATGAGATAGTCCGAGTTGAGTCCACTGATTTAAGGGGAGTGCCAGCAATAATATCCTCGATGATCACTCAGAGATATGTGAGGAAGGGGTGTGAAACATATCTTGCATATGTATTTGATAGCAAAGAGACGGAAAGGAAACTCGAATCGGTACCAATGGTTTGCGAGTATTCAGATGTTTTTCCTAATGAGTTACCGGGGTTGCCACCTGTTCGAGAGGTAGAATTTGACATCGAACTTGTACCTGGTACCACGCCAATCTCGATAACCCCGTATCGTATGGCATTAATGGAATTAAAGGAATTGAAAATTCAGTTGCAAGAATTGACGGATAGAGGTTTTGCTCGACCGAGTTTTTCACCATGGGGTGCACTAGTATTGTTTGTGAAAAAGAAGGATGGAACCGTGAGGTTGTGCATCGACTATCGTCAGTTGAATAAAGTAACAATAAAGAATAAATATCCGTTACCGCGTATTGATGATTTTTCTGATCAATTGAAGGGAGCCTCAGTGTTTTCAAAGATAGATTTGAGGTCGGGTTATTATCAGTTGAGAGTTAGAGACTCAGACATACCCAAAACTGCTTTTAGGACGAGATATGGTCACTACGAATTCTTAGTGATGCCGTTTGGGCTTACTAATGCCCCTGCGATATTCATGGATTTAATGAATCGAATTTTTAGACAATACTTGGATCGGTTTGTGGTTGTGTTTATTGATGATATTTTAATTTATTCCCAAGATGAAGCTGAACATGCCGAGCATTTGAGATTAGTATTACAGATTTTACGAGACAAGCAGTTATACGTGAAATTCAGTAAATGCGAATTTTGGTTGAGAGAGGTTAGCTTTTTGGGGCACATCGTATCCGCATCGGGAATTACAGTTGATCCGAACAAAATTTCGGCCATACTCGATTGGAAACCTTCGAGGAATGTTACTGAAGTTAGGAGCTTTTTGGGACTTGCTGGATACTACCGACGGTTTGTAAAAGGTTTTTCGATGATAGCTGCACCGTTGACAAAACTACTTCAAAAAGATGTTGAGTTTGAATGGTCAGAAAGCTGTCAGGAAAGTTTCGATCGACTAAAAACCTGTTTAACTGAAGCTCCAGTGCTAGTACAGCCGGAGTCCGGTAAAGAGTTTGTCATTTATAGTGATGCATCCTAGCTTGGGCTAGGGTGTGTGTTGATGCAAGAAGGTCGAGTTGTGGCTTACGCGTCGAGACAATTAAAGCCACATGAGAGAAACTATCCGACCCATGATCTTGAATTAGCGGCCATAGTGTTCGCCTTGAAAATATGGCGACATTACTTGTTTGGAGAAAGGTGTCATATTTACTCGGACCACAAAAGTCTTAAATATTTGATGACTCAAAGAGATCTGAATCTGCGACAAAGACGCTGGCTTGAATTGTTGAAAGATTATGAACTTATCATTGATTATCACCCAGGCAAGGCTAACGTGGTTGCCGATGCTTTAAGTCGTAAAGCGCTATTTGCTTTGAGAGCGATGAATGTTCACCTGTCCGTCTCACCCGATAATGTGCTAGTAGCTGAATTAAAGGCCAAACCATTATGGATTCGTCAAATATTTGAATCCCAGAAAGTCGACGATGAATTGGTTGCTAAACGAGCTGAATGTGCTTCGAATGAGGAATCAGAGTTTCGGATTGACGACAATGATTGCTTGACGTTCAAGAGTCGATTATGTGTTCTAAGAAATTCGGAACTTATTTCGATGATTTTGAATGAGGCTCATAATAGCCGAATGTCTATCCACCTGGGTAGCACGAAAATGTACAATGATTTGAAACGTCTGTTTTGGTGGCCTGGTATGAAACGAGACATTTCTGACTTTGTGTCGAAGTGTTTGATATGTCAACAAGTGAAAGCAGAACATCAAGTGCCTTCGGGATTACTTCAGCCAATCATAATACCCGATTGGAAATGGGATCGGGTAACAATGGATTTTGTATCTGGTTTACCATTGACACAGAATAAGAAAGACTCGGTCTGGGTTACCGTTGATAGATTGACAAAGACTGCTCATTTTATCCCTGTCTGTACAGATTTTTCGCTCGATAAATTGGCAGAATTATATGTCTCCCAAGTTGTCCGATTGCATGGGGTACCTATTTCTATCGTGTCGGATAGAGACCCAAGATTTACATCGCGATTTTGGAAGAAATTACAAGGAGCATTGCGTACCAAGATGCATTTTAGCACCGCATTTCATCCCCAAACCGATGGTCAATCCGAACGGGTAATTCAGATACTCGAGGATATGTTGAGATGTTGCATCCTTGAGTTTAGTGGCTCATGGGAACGGTATTTACCTTTGATTGAATTCGCTTACAACAATAGTTTTCAATCAAGAATTAAGATGGCACCTTACGAGGCTTTGTACGGTCGTAAATGTCGTACACCGTTGTTTTGGACTGAGCTCGGTGGGAGTAAAATTTTCGGAGTTGATTTGATTAAGGATGCTGAGCAGAAAGTAAAAATGATTCGTGAAAGTCTGAAGGCAGCTTCAGATCGTCAGAAGTCGTACGCGGATTTGAAACGGAAAGACATTGGGTAGATAAAGTGTTTCTAAAAGTTTTGCCTTGGAAGAAGATACTCAGATTTGGCCGTAAGGGCAAATTGAGTCCGAGGTTCATTAGGCCGTATGAAATATCCGAACGAGTTGGTCCAGTTGCATATAGATTGATTTTACCCCTCGAACTTGAAAAGATTCATAACGTTTTTCATGTCTCGATGCTTCGACGATATAGGTCCGATCCATCACACATAATTACTCCATCTGAGATCGAGATTCAATCTGATTTGAGTTACGAGGAAGAGCCGGTTCGCATTCTAACACATGAAGTAAAAGAATTGCGAAATAAGAAAATCCCATTAGTGAAGGTACTGTGGCATAAACATGGGGTCGAAAAAGCTACTTAGGAGCTCGAGGATTCGGTGAAAGAACGTTATCCAAATTTATTTACTGGTAAGATTTTCGGGGACAAAAATTTTTGAGTGAGGGAGAGTTGTGACAGTCCTAATTCGACCCTAGTCGGAATGTGGTTTCGGGGCCACAAGACCGAGTCCCAAAATTTATTTAAAATTTGGTTGCATATCCTCTATGTGTATTAGTGCATGCGTGAAAATTTGATGTTTTAATTTAGACTTATGAATGTGAATTTCATGTGATTGGCTTAGTTGAGAACATAAGAAAATATGATAGGGGAATATGTAAGGAACAAATAATAACAAAGTGAGGAAACTTGGGTTTGCATGTCAAATTGCCCAAGAACCGAAGTAGTGGCTGGCCAAGCCATGATGCCCCATCCACTAGGTTGAATTTCAATGCAATTCTTTTATTAGTTAACAATTAAAATAAATTAAAAAAAAGGAATTAAAAAGAAAAGATGAATAAAATAAGGAAGGAAGAGGGAGTATTCAACTTCTTTCTTTTTGCAATTGCCGTGAGTTAGGAGAAGGAAGGAAGAAATGCTCTAGACATTTGGCTAACTCAAAAGGGGTTGATTAAGGTAGGATTTATGTTACTTTTACTAAATTCTTGTGAAAATCTAGTTAGTAGCCAATGTCTTATTACAACCCATATGTTAATTTTCTACCTAAAGGGGTACTTAGATGGCATATGGTTAGGAAGAGGTAAATGCTAAGAGTATGGTGCTTTTGATGTTGTGAATGGAAGTAGTGGAAAAGTGAAAGAAAATTTATGTAGAAATGTGGTATATGTGGATTTATAGGATGTTACAAATAGATGTGAAGCCATGCTAGATTGGGAAAAATTCGGTCAAGTGTTCATGAGATGAAATTTTGTGTTTAGATGAATTAAAGATGATTGTATAGTTGATATCATATATATATGCATATTCGGCCATCAAATTAAGAGCATAGGTGATGTTGAGTCTAAGTTTTGCACATTCGACCATATATATATATAAATGTTTGCCCATTCGTGATATTACTTTTGGATTATATATATAATCGACTAAAAATGAGTAATTAGCAAGGGTGGTTGCCGAATATCCAATTATATATATATATGCATGCGTGATTGGATTATTGATAGTAGGGTGATAGCATATGGTTATTAGCCGAATAGCTCAAAAACATATGGTAGGAAGATAAGAATTAGTCATGTATCTCCTATGATATGAAATCATTAATATTTTGATATAAATATTTAGCAAGACGGTTAAACTAGTTAATTTATTGATTAAGCTCAAGAAGTTAAAGGAGGAGAATCAAGCAAAGGCAAAGGAAAGAACATCGAGTAGCCGAGTTGGAACCGTTTTACCCAACACAAAGTAAGTTATTAAGCATATATTTTGTATTGATTTAAATAATCATAATACCTATGTAATTATGCCGAATGGAATGATATATAAATGCATGTAGTGGCAAAATTATCAAGTGTAAAAAAAAAGAAGTGAGATGTATTGAGTTGTTGATTTCGGCACTAAGTGTGCGGGTATAAACATTTACGATAATGAGATTGGCACTAAGTGTACGAGTTTAAAATGTATAGCACTAAGTGTGCGAGTTTGATTATTAAGCACTAAGTGTGCGGACTTACTATATATTTTCGAATAATTATTAACGTTAAGTGTGCGACTTTATCGAGTAGATCATGGACAGCAGAATGAGTAGATACTTTGAGTTCATGAGGAATAGACGTTATGTTTATATTTGGAACTGAGCTTGGTAAGTCTTGAACCTATGTGGTGATTATATTTGAAGTTAGGAACATAAGATTATTGTGGAATAGATGAAATGCTATTATTAGTATAATCTAAACGAAAATAAAATGATGTGTGGAAATGTGTCAAATATCATATCGAATATCATACGAGATGTCAATGGAGGCTTGGCTAGTTGAGAGCATGTAATGATAAATGTGCGTGAAATTATAGCATAGTCGGTATGAATGGAGTACCTAATCTTGCATTAATTGTTTTCTTTTATGATACTTTATAAATGGACGGCAGTGTAATGCTTATGACTTACTGAGTTATATACTCATTTGGTGTGTTTATTTGTTACTTGTTTAGGTTCCTTTGATCCATTTTTGTGTGCTCGGGACCATCGTCGAAGTCATCACACCAGCTTGCAACTTTTTGGTATCTTCTTCTTAGTTGGTCTAAGAGAACATTTTGGCATGTATAGGCTATTATGTTTTGTTTGAACCTTGGTATGTATACTTTTAGCCATGCGAAAATGGCATAAATGTTAAGTTGGATTTGGTCTTATGATACTTAGTTATAAGTAATAGTTAAAGTCTATTTGATTATTATACCGTTTGTCATGGCTAATCATTTACGGTGTTACATTCATGATATGGTTATTGAGTAGTAAGGAAATGCTTGGTAATGATTAGCCTTTGGTATGGCTAGTCATGATCATACTTGGTGATATGTATGTTAAATTACTCTAATAGGTAAAATTTACTCTAATAATGGATCCAGACAGCAGTAGTGATGTGAAATTGAAAAATCACTAAAAATAGTATAATGTTATTAAGTAATGAATAAAATATGTAATCAAATATGGATGAGTCTATTTTCATATGGAAGAAACGAAACGACCATATGAGCTATATTTTATGAGATGTTTAAATTTTTGTGAAACAGGGCCAGAGCAATTTCTGGATCCCCTGTTCTGACTTTTAAAATTCACCATAAATTTTGTAGAGATAATTAGAAGTCATCCTTTATATGTGAAAATTCATTATTGAGTCTAGTTTCATTAGAGACAAGCGACATAGGTATTGAAGCCCTGTATAGGGAGATATCTAAGTCGTAATGCTTAGAGGTCAGAGTAGTCGAACCCTGAAACAGGGGAGACTTTAACAAATAAACTGTACTAATTGGCCCAACCAAAAATTCTACAGAAATTTTATTAGATATATATATGAGTCTAGCTTCAGGAAAAATTTACGAAATTTTATTTCGAGTTTTGGAACTCAAGATATGAATTTTTAAGTGACTATAACGTAGATTGACAGCTTGTCTGGGAGTTTTAAAATAAATTGTTTAAGCTGTATAAGTGATGAATTAAGCCCGATAACACCTCGTGTTCGACCCCGGTGATGGCCACAGTTTCGGGGTGTTACACAAAAATTCCTTCCGATAGGCATCCACATAACTAGCTCCAACATACCTCCCCTTAAAAGCAGTTTTGAACAATTCCCTAGTTACTCGCTCAATTGGGGTACTCTCCCTTACGGTGATCCACCATCGGTATTCCTCGTCACGTAGCAGTGACACAGCCCCCTTCAGTTTTTGCTCCACAGAGCAATCTAAATCGTCCATAATCCGCTCTGTTGCTTCTAGCCAATATTAGCCACATTTGGGGCTACTCCAGATATGCCCCTAAAAACTTCTGCTCCATTAGCCCGAAGTCGCTCGGAGATGGATCCGCTATTTACTGTCCCAGTGCTAGCTCCAGTAACTCTTTCTAAAACCCTTAACATGGCTTGGGACAAAGCATCATCCCCCGCAGCCCGATCATAAGACCCAGTCTCTGTTGCCTGTGGCACAGATGCCTCATCAACTGGCCTATGCCCTGAGGATGAAGATTCCGCTTGCACCCTTCCGCGACCATGGCCGCGGCCTTGTCCACGAGTTCCTCTTGTACTCATATCAACTTATCTGGTTACGAATTTTATGATATTAGTATAATGTTCAATTGTTTATTACGAAATGTCTTATGGAAATATAGCAGTTCAAGAATTGTTTTCGCATCGTCGTAGCCTAGCTACAATTTCATTCCTACGGTTTTTTTCAGTTCTGCCCTATCTAAAGTATCATAGTAGGGTCTCAGTTCTATTTATAGCATCAAATCATTATCACATATCGTAAAGAGAAATACTTACAGACTTGGTGCCGGGGATTCAGTGCGCCACTTCTTTCTCCAAACCAAAAACCACAAACCATGTATTTAATCACAGAAAATAGATTATCTTAAAATTTGCAAAAAATATCTTTGTTTTTGAAATTCTCGATTTTAGACCCGTTTTAAAAAAACCCAGAAAAACTTAAACCATTTTACCATGTATACCTTTATAAAACATTTTTGAGAAAATCTTTTCAAAACTATTTCCAAAAAATACCCTTCTTGGTAATTTTTTTCCGAAAACTTTTTCAGACCCGATCCACAGCCAAGTTGTTGCAACCTAGGCTCTGATACCACTAAATGTAACACCCCAAACCCGGCCCACACCTTATGGCTGAATCTGACGTGCCACATTGAAGTTAAAAACCCATGTTTCATTTTAGTGCGATAAAAACCGACTTTTGTTAAGCTAACAAAGTGAATGGAAGCTGGGCACCAGGTAGGAATCCGTAACAGAGGAGGTGAGCCATGAAGGCTGCTTAAGTACCAAGCTCTTCGAATGGATCCAATCCTAGACATGCCCACTACCATTGCCACACTTGGTTATATCGATTTGAAATTTATTTAAGTGGATATCTTTGAGAAATCAAATAATCTTGGAGAACAAGTGTCGTTTTGAAAACGCATTCTAAGTCTCGCCCATTTATTATCAACCAGCTTAAAGTTATTAAAAATAAAATAATCCCAGAAAAGAAAGAAAATAAAGTTAAAATGGCCTTATTACAACCCAAAAATAATTAATAAATAAAGCAAACTTTAATGAAAACCAACACCTATTCAAAAGTCCAAAAGCGATCATCGTGGCAACTCTGAATCCCCTTCGGCTCTACGTCCCCAAATCAAGGCTCACCTGCAAGGTTAAGGAAAAGGGGAAAGTTTGGAAACTCAATGTGTAACAAACCCCTTTCAGAGCCCAAAGCAATATCAGCCTACTGGGCCTAAGCCCAACTTCAATCTCAGCGTATACTGGGCCGAAGCGTTTTCATATTTCATATCACTAGGCCGAAGCCTTTACTATAAACATTATGGCCCATAGGCCCATTTCAATATCACATGTAATATCAATAAATGTATGCAAGCCCATTTGGGGAGACTACTCAACCCACCATTCGCTGCTCTCCACTCGTACCAACCAACACACCATGTGGGGAATAGCTCAACCCACCCAACCAACACACCACTGGCAGCATACCTGCTTTATCGTATATCTGGAGGCCTAGCCTCTTTAATAACTAGGGCAAAGCCCTTTTCGGTAAACTGGGGCAAAGCCCTTTTCAATAAACTGGGGCATAAGCCCTTTTTAATAAACTGGGGAATAAGCCCTTTTGCACTTCCTCCATCCATATAAAAACCCAACCCAATGCATTTATGAATACATCATGTGCATATCATACATATCATGTGCAAATCATATCAATCATGTATATCAAAATCCCATGTATCAAATTATAAGTAAACCCTAGGGGTATAACGGTCATTTTTACCTAGGGGCAAAATAGTCATTTTCATAATATAGAGTGTAATGCCCCGTATCCGAGACCGTCGCCGGAGTCGAACACGAGGTATTAACGGATTAATTCATTACTTAAACAGCTCATACAATTCACTTTAAAATTTCCAGACAAGCTGGCTAACTGCATCACAGTCGCTTTAAAAATCATATCTCGAGTTTCAAAACTCGAAATCCAATTCCGTAAATTTTTCCTGAAACTAGACTCATATATCTATCTACTAATTGTTTTCTAGAATTTTTGGTGGGGCCAATTAGTACATTTTATTAGTTAAAGACTCCCCTATTTCAGGGTTCAACTACTCTGACCTCTGTGTATTACGAATCAGATATCTCCCTGTACAGAGCTTCAATGACTATACCGTTTGTCTCTAATAAAACTAGACTCAATAAGGAATCTGTACATATAAAGCATGACTTCTAATTATCTTTTTAAAATTTATGGTGAATTTCCAAAGTCAGAACAGGGGATCCAAAAATCACTCTGGCCCTGTTTCACAAAAATTTAAACATCTCATAAAATATAGCTCATATACCTGTTTCGCTTCTTCCATATTAAAATAGACTCATCAAGATTCGATTCCATAACTTATTCATTATTTAATTTTATTTCTACTATTTTTAGTGATTTTTCAAATTCACGTCACTACTGCTGTCTGAATCTATTTTATGGTAAATTTTACCTATTTCATGGTTTCCATAGATTAGCTAGCAATTTGACATACATAACACCAAATATGATCATGATTAGCCATTCCAATGGCTAATCATTACCAAGCATTTCTATACCACTCAATAACCATATCATAAGACCATATATACAAAATGATTATAATGCTATACATGCCATACTCAAAATATACAAGCCATTATGCCAAGATGGTATACGGATAGTGTGAGCGAGCCTCCGACCGTTCCCGATTTCCGAGCTGGCTTGTCAAAACTACAAGGAATGAAAAGGAGGGAATAAGCATAAATGCTTAATAAGTTCACATGCAAATAGCAAGTAACATAACCATATAAGCAAACATAAAACATCATTTACATAATCATCACCAAGACATTCATATCACATTTTCATTTATCATCTTACCATATTGTTGTTATATCGATTCTTCAACCCGAGGGTTAAGTACATACCTGTTCAAAGTACCCATTTCACAACACTTACCAATACGTCCCTTTCATCTTGAGTATTCCTCCATTTCAGTAGAACTTTACCCGTTGAACACATCGGAATATAATTCGGATACATGGAAAGTTTGCACATAAGTGCCACATATGTAGCCAAGCTACCATGTAACCCGCCCATAAGTGAACTCGGACTCAACTCAACGAGCTCGGGCGTTCGTATCCATAAGTGAACTCGGACTCAACTCAACGAGCTCGGATGCCTAGTTACATCTCACGAACTCGAACTCAACTCAACGAGTTCAGACGCTCGCATCCATAAGTGAACTCGGGCTCAACTCAACGAGTTCGAATGCCCAAATATCCCAGTGACATGTCACTTGTATCCTAATCCATTCCTAAGGTTCAACAGGACATTTTTCCCAATCATATGTCTCAACCATCTTCTATGGAATGTCGATACCGATACTCGGTAGTATTTCACATTTTCCAAGTATATCACATAATTTGACATATTATCAAACAATTGTCACAAGTATGATATTTCATAATAATTAGCATATCATTTAAATAACATAAAAACATTTAAAATAATAACTATGTTACCAACATTTACATATGAACTTACCTCGTATGCGAAAATGGCTACTTTTACCATTTCGTCCACAACTTGGTATTTTCCCCATTTTAGCCCGAATTTCAGTTTTCCTTGCTCTATCATTTAAAATATAGTCTAATTAGGACTCACATTATTCAAATTGACCCAAAATCATATTTTGAAAAAATTACAATTTTGCCCCTAAACTTTTGCATATTTACACTTTTGCCCTAAAGCTCGTAAATTAAACTTCAGCCTATTTTCTTATGTTTTATGACATGCTGATCATTTTTCCCTTCTATGGCAACATCAAATTCTCACTCTAACATGTACTTATGACTATTAGGTATTTTTACCGATTAAGCCCTTTTGCTCGTTTTCACTTAAAACCGAGTAGCACAAGTTGTCTAACATAATTTAAAACCTCATATTCTATCATAAAACACCAAAATACACAAATTTCACCTATGGGTATTTTTCCAAATATAAACCCTAGGTTAAATTATTGCTAGCATAAGCTAAATCGAGCTACCGGGACTCCAAAAACGTAAAAATCATTAAAAACGAGGCTAGAACAGACTTACAATCGAGCTTGGAAGCTTGAAAAACCCTAGCCATGGTTTCTCCTTGCTATATTCGGCCATGGGGTTGAAGATGAGCAAATTTGGCTTTTAATTTTGTATTTTAATTCATTTTACCCCTAAATGACCAAAATGCCCTTACTACTAAAGTCTCCAAAAATTCCATCCATGTCTAATTTTTGTTCATAGACTTATAAATTGGTAAAATTGCTATTTAAGACCTCCTAATTAATATTTCAAAACAATTTATACTAGAAACTTCTAGAATGCAAGTTTTGCAAATTATTCGATTTAGTCCCTAATTTCAATTTAAGCACTTTATGCATAAAATTTCTTCACGAAATTTTCACACAATCATGAAATCATATCATAGACCTTAAAATAATCATAAAATAATTATTTCTATCTCGGATTTTGTGGTCACGAAACCACTATTTCGACTAGGCCCAAAATCAGGATATTACATAAGGGTAATTTCATAATTTTACCAAATATTAGGGTTTTCCATGTTCATTATTAGTTACTAACCATTCATATGTTTTAAACAACGATTCTGGCCCATTTCTCGCGATACCGAATTATTGGGCCAAAAACCCCTAATGGGCCCTACATAACCGATTTTGTCATCTAGGCCCATTTAGCCTATATTCCATAATGTTGTTACCAGTCTTAATGTGCAATTTAACAGGTTTTCATTTTCTACCAATTTTACCCAAATGGGCCCAAAAGCCTATTGGGCCCAACTTCAGCCCCTCGAGGCCCAACTTACTGTAATGCCAAAAATCGTGCTCTTACCTGTTCCAACGATCCCGATCATCCACTTAGTGAATCTAACTAACCAATGAGCGTTCACTTGCTCATAAGTCCTCGAAATGCCAGAATTTCAGCATTTCGGCTTTTCGGCATTTATCGTTTCAAGCTATGAAAAAGGGTTCATTACACACCTATTTTGCGATATTCCTCAACGAGATCTCCTACACGATTTCTCCTATAATCAACCGTTAATAGATCAGCTCACAATAATAGAACCAAATCGAGAACCATCTATTAACGATACTTACACATTCGGCCACCCTCCATAATGGCCTTAGAAACCATACCTTTGCCGAAGTTGATGACTAGATCTAGTCACTCCGACAATCCCAGCTAATCCATGTCGACACTACGCCTTGCAGCTCCTCCACAAGGTTCACCTACCCAAGTGATTCCAATCCCGTGCTAACTCTGATTCAATGCAGTCCCAGCTCCAGAACACTAGCAAAAATCGCTCCACAAGGATCCTAAGAATCGGCCACCAAGTCACCCAAGGGTGTTGTGCTTTCGGCTTTTGGGTCACTAAAGAAAAAGTGGTTATGGACTAAAAAAGGGTGTTGACAAAAGAGTTGAAAGGCTTTTGAAATAACAAGAATCGGCTAAAAAGAAAAAGAACAAGTGTATACCTTTATAGATAAATTGACTTCCCTTGAATCCTCCGGGATTTGGCTTGTTGCTATTCGGTTAACAATGAAAAGAATGATAGGTTCAGCTTTTACTATGAATGAAAGAGAGGAAGAATGAGAGGAAAAGATTTTGTGGAAGAAATAATGGAAGAGAAATGAGAGGGATTTGCTTAAGAACAATAGACACAAGTGAAAAGAAAAAAAAGAAAAAAAAAAGAGAAAAATGCCACCCTAAAACCCCAATAGCCGAATTTGCTCTAAACCTTCCCCTTGACTGGCCACCACTTCTCCCATTTCAAGTCTCCTAAAATCTCTCCTAGATACGCTCCCCCTTATCTCTCCATCATCCCTAAAATCTCTCCCCTTATCACTTCTTAATCCATGCACTTCATTAATTCAAACTCCTCCAATAGAATTCACTTGGGTTCCAATGCCTACCCTTCCTGCACATAAAAATAAATAACCTTATTTGCCAACACAGGGAATCGAACCCAGGTCTTCCTCCACACTCCACCTTTCTATGAGCTTAGTGCCGTCACCCTTGCCACTTTACCAAAGCTCTTTTTGTGATACATTTTACCCACAACTTTACATAAGGTCATCTAGCCAGTACCCCTAACTCTTAAGTCCTAAATTCAAAAATTCAACCGGGTTTTGGCCAGCACATGGGCCTTCCATAAGCCAATTTACCTACTCAAATTATGAATTCCACAACCAAATACCAAATTTTAAACAAACTTTACCAAAATATCGAGAATCGCAAAAAACCCGAAAATCAGGATGTTACAAATATAGTTGTTTCAAATCATTATACATTTTCGTACTTCCCGGATGTACAGAAAATCTACTATTGTGGGCTTCACACAAAGTCGTTTGAATCAAATCTTGATTTCTCGAAACACAAAGTCTATTTCTGAACCTCAGATACTCATCAACATCAATCCGGAATTGAGAATCAGAATCAGAATTACACTGAGTTCGTTTAACAATAATCTCATTATCAACCTTCTGAGCTTCGATAATCTGTTGTAAAAATAAGGGTTTTGCTTTCAATTCAGCTAAAACTGAACAATTATCAAATAGAATTAAATGAGCGTTCTTTGCAAATAATGATTTTTGACTCAAAGCATTAGCAACCAAATTAGCTTTTCCTGGGTGATAATCAATCACAAGTTCATAGTCTTTTAACAGTTCTAACCATCTCTGTCATAAATTCAAATCTTTTTGCGTCATTAAGTACTTCAGACTTTTATGATCAGAAAACACGTGACATTTCTCACCAAACAGATAGTGACGCCAGATCTTCAAAGCAAACACAATGGCAACTAACTCAAGATTGTGTGCTGGACAGTTCTTCTCATGTGGCTTCAACAGTCTCGAAGCATAAGCAACAACTTTTCCTTCTTGCATTAAAACACAACCGAGTCCATTCAACGAAGCATCACTGTAAATAATGAATTCTTTACCTGACTCAGGTTGTAGTAATACCGGAACTTCAGTTAACAGAGCTTTTAACCGATCAAAACTTTTTTGACATTGTTCGGACCATTCAAACTTCACATCTTTCTGAAGCAATTTTGTCAACGGAGTTGCTATCACAGAGAAATCTTTTACAAATCGTCTGTAGTAACTAGCAAGTCCCAGAAAACTGCGGACTTCAAATACATTCCTCGAAGGCTTCCAATCTAGAATAGCTAAAATCTTGCTCGAATCAACTCGGATACCGGAAGCTAATACAATATGACCCAGAAAACCAACTTCTCGCAACCAGAATTAGCATTTACTAAACTTTGCATACAAATGTTTATCTCGCAAAGTTTGTAGCACTATTCTCAGATGTTCGGCATGCTCAGATTCATCGCGTGAATAAATCAATATGTCATCAATAAAAACTACAAAAAATTGATCTAAATATGGTCTGAAAATTCTATTCATCAAATCTATAAAGATGGCATGTGCATTGGTCAATCCGAAAGGCATAACAAAAAATTCATAATGGTCGTACCTTATTCTGAAAGCAGTTTTCGGAATGTCAGAGTTCCTTACCCGCAACTGATAGTAACCCGACCTCAGATCTATCTTTGAAAACACAGTAGCACCTTTCAACTGATCGAATAAATCATCAATTCTAGGCAGAGGGTATTTGTTCTTTACGGTCACTTTATTAAGTTGCCTGTAATCAATACAGATTCTCATTGTGCCATCTTTCTTTTTCACAAATAGAACAGAAGCACCCAAAGGTGAAAAGCTCAGTCTAGCAAATCCTCAATCGGTCAATTCTTGCAACTGAGATTTTAATTCCTTTAACTCGATTAGAGTTCCTTTAACTCGATTAGACCCATTCTATACGGAGCTATTGAAATCGGAGTAGTACCAGATACTAATTGAATGCCAAACTCGACTTCTCGAATCGGAGGCAAACCAGGCAGTTCTTTAGAAAATACATCAAAGAATTCATAGACAACAGGCACTGATTCAACTTTCTTATCATTTACTTTTGGATCTAACACATAACCTAAGTAAGCTTCACAACCTTTCTTCACATATTTTCGTATTTTCATTGCAGATACCACAGCTGATAGTCCATTCAGATCACTAAACTCAATTCAGATTATTTCATCATTCTTACACCTTAAATCAATGACTTTTCGTTTGCAATTCACAATAGCATCATGCAGAGTTAACCAATCCATTCCCAAAATTATGTCAAATTCATCAAAAGGTAAAAGCATTAGATCAGTAGGGAAACAGATATCTCGAATCATTAATGGTCAATTCTTGCAAACTTTATCAACCAAGACACTTTTTCTTAAGGGGTTCGATACTCTAAGTACGAATTCAGTAGAATCTATAGGCAAAGTCTTACTGTGCACTAAATTCATACAAATATAAGAATGTGTTGATCTAAGGTCTATCAATGAAATCACAGAAATATCATAGAGAGTAAAAGTACCAGTAATCACGTCTGGAGATGAGGCTTCCTCACGAGCTTAGATAGCATAGGCTCTGGCAGGTGCTCTGGCCTCAGATCTAACAGCAGTATCCCTAGTAGCTCTTTGACCACTACTTCCATTTCTTGCATTTCTGGAAGGTCTACCTCTAGCTGAGGTGTTACTCGATCCCGGATTCTGTACATTTTCTTGCTTAGCGGGTCAGAACAATATCTTACAAAATGATCCAGGGATCCACATCGAAAATAGGCTCGATTATTCAATCTACAATTTCCCAGATGTGTTTTACCATAGTGTTTACATTCAGGTTTCTCAGATCAGACATTTCCAACACTTGCAACAGATGTAACAGGAGCTCTGGTGTTCGAATATGATCTAGTTCGATCTCTATTTGAATGTCCCACATTAGTATTTAAACGGTTCTGATCATCTCAGAATTTCTTTAATCCAAACTGAAATGATTTACTCAAAGATCTATTTCTAGCATCTCTAGCTTCAAAATCAACTTTTCTTTTCTCTTTACTTAATTCTTCAGCTTTACAAGCTCGCTCAACGAGCACAACCATTTCTTTAATTTCCAGAATTCCAACTAACAGACGAGTATCTTCGTTTAATCCATCTTCAAACCTTTTGCACATTATTGCTTCATTCTGTGACAGCCCAAAATTGACCCTAGTCGGGAAGTGGTTTCGGGACCGCTAAACCGAGTCAGAAAAATAATTAACCGTCATAATTGATGCTCATTATATGTACATGTGCATGTGTGAAAATTTCGTGTTTGAATTTTGTTTAATTGTAGGTGAATTTTAGTAAATAGGACTTATGTGAGAAAATCTTGAAATGTGATAGGTCAAAGCATAAGGACCTATTAGTGCATGAAATAAAAAGGGATGTCAAATTCCCCCCTAATTAGTAGTGGCCGGCCATGACAAGCATGGTAGACCAAGTGTGATGGGCAAGAACATGTCATAAACATGTTGAGTTAGTGTGTCATGGGAAGTATGATAAAATAAGGAGCATGGGCATAAAATAATGAAAGGGAATATGATGAAAACAAAAAAAAAGTGTGTGGTTGTTCCCCCCCCATTGCCGTCAGTTAAAGAAAAGAAAAGAAAAAAATTTGTTTATCCTTTTTTTTTATCTTCTTTTGGCCGAAAATTCTAAGGAAGGAGGAAGGAGTTCTTGCTTCATGTTTGGTTTGGAAGAGGATTAGGAGGAGGTTTGGCCATACTTGTATCTAGATCAAGGTATGTTTGAGGTTGTGCCATGAGATTCATGCATGTTTTTAGTTGCTAGCTTGAGTTCTAATTAGCCCATGGTTCAAATCTTTGCTATGTCATGGGGATGATATTCGGCCTAGGTGGATTTTGTATTAATGTCATTGCATGCTAAATATGAAGCTTGTTAATGATGCATGTGATGGTGGATTGATGATTCTTGAATATTCTTTTTAGCATTTTTGAGTGAGCACATATGTGCATTGGTTGCTAGATGGAGAAGAATCGGCTAGCAAGTTGTGTGCTAAGGCCGAATATAATTTTTGTATATTAATGAGTAATGCATGTGTTAAATTGATGGAAAGGGAGAGGATGCTTTACTAGTGTATATATGTGTGTATTAGCCAAGTTTTGAACTTGAAACAAAATGGTATTTAGTCAATACAAGTGACCATACTTGTAGAATGTAGTAAGTGTTGCAATCGGCCCCAACATAGACATGCATATTCGGCCATAGGAAGGAGATTGGTGTTGCATGTATTCGGTTAGAGGCAAGCATATTGATGCTTTTGTCTTGGCTTAGAAAATTCGGCCAAGGGGGAAAATTAGCTAAAATGTTGAGTTTGATTCATGATTCCGTACATATGTGACTTTAATGTCTAATGTATAAATATGGGCTAACTGCCTTGTGTTCCTTTTTTCGATGCTCAAATGATTAAATCAATTTATTTGTTTAATTAAGCTCAAGAGCAAAGGGGAACTAAATCCGATAAAGGGAAGGAAAAAGTGGTCGAATAGCTATCGGAATCGTTCGACAACATCCGAGGTAAGTTCTTGAGTAAAAGAGCTTAAATTATGATTTGATTAGATCATGTTTTAAGCAAATTAAAATCATGCTCTTTGTGTGTGGCTATTGAGCCGAAATTGCAAGAATGATAAGTGTCTTATGTTCGAGTTTTGCTAAAGAAAATGAAATACGAATGTGCCATGATTTATTGTTAAATGTGCATGGTTATTTGAATGATGTCTGGGCTAAGTCCCGAAGGTTTTGTGCTAAGTGACCATATCTGGACTAAGATCCGAAGGCATTTGGGCGAGATACTAATTCTGGGCTAAGCCCGAAGGCATTTGTGCGAGATACTAATTCCGGGCTAAGCCCGAAGGCATTTGTGCGAGTTACTAAATCCGGGTTAAGTCCCGAAGGCATTTGTGCAAGTTACTATAACCGGGCTATGTCCCGAAGGCATTTGAACGAGTAGCTATATCCGGTTAAATTCCGAAGGTACGTGATTTGGGAATGAATGATCTTGCTGTAAAAATTTCAGTTAATACGTTTGAAACATCCCAACATTAAGGTATGTTTCGTATGTGCTTTGAATTAGTTGAGCCCTTACAAATAAGTATTCGCTCAGTTGATAAATGAGCTACCGGCCTTTGGCTAAGTTGATCTTTGTGTATGAATAAAAGGGTTGGAAATGTGAAGTAAGTATGATATTGAAAAATTGTGCATATGAAATTATCCGTTTAGCTACATGAATGCTATACTTTTGTTGTGCTGGAATCCCTTGCTCAAAACTTACTAAGCATAAATTGCTTACTCCGTCTCCTTGATTCTCTGTTTTATAGATTTTGGTTCTCCAGCTATCGGACTCGGGATTTTGAAGTCGAAGTCGCCCACACTATCAAAGCCCCCCTTTTTTGGTACAATTTTGGTTGAACTTCGAAATGGCATGTATAGGAATACCCTTTTTGTTGTGGGTCATGGACTCTTTGGACTTGTATAATTTTGGATAGCCATGCGAAAATGGCTTATATATGTTTGAGCATAATGTTATCATCATTTGGTATGGATATGGTTATTGAGAGGTGTGGATATGCTTAACAAGGATTGGCCATGGGAATGGTTAATCACTATCATAATTTGTGCTATTTATGCTAAAAGGGCTAGTTGAATCATGGAAACTATGAAATAGGTAAAGTCTACCTTAAAGGCAGATGCTGACAGCAGCAGTGATGCAGATTTGGAAAATCACTAAAATAGTAGGAATGGAATTAAATAGTGAATAAATTATGTAAATGAACCTTGATGAATCTATTTTCATAGGAAAGTAACGAAACAATCATATGGATAGTATGTTAAGAGATATTAAGGTTCTCGTGAGACAGGGCCAGAACAGTTTCTGGATTTCCTGTTCTGACTTTGGAAATTTATTATAAATTAACCAGAGACAATTAGGAGTCATGCCATATATGTATAGATTCCTCTCTGAGTATAGTTTCTATAGAAACAAACGGCATCAGTATTGAAGCCCTGTACAGGGAGATATCCAAGTCGTAATGCGCAAAGGTCAGTGTAGTCGATCCCTGTAACATGGGAGACTTTGACTAATAAACTGTACTAATTGGCCCAACCAAAAATTCTAGAAAAAAATATGTCGATGGGCATATGAGTCTAGTTTCAGGGAAAATTTACGGAACTGGATTCCGAGTGTCTGGACTCAAGATATGATTTTTAAGTGACTAGTACGCAGATTGGCAGTGTCTGGGAAATTTTTTTATAAGTGGTTTAAAGTCTGTTAACACCTCGTGTTCGACTCCGGTGACGGTCTCGGGTTCGGGGTGTTACATTTGATTGGTATCAGAGCTACGGTTTAGTCGATTCTAGGACTACCGTAATGCGTTGGGTCTAGCTATACATGCCATTTTATGTGATTATTTGATAGTGTGGTGATTTCTGACAATTGTAAATGTGTTTATTTATAGTAATGGATCCCGATCCCGACCGAGCGGTAGCTGAGGATCTTGAGAGTGTAGCGCCTGCTCCTGCACAAGGGACAGCGCCAGCGGACTCTCAACCTAATGCTAGTAACCCGAATGATGAAGCTAGACAAGCTTTCTATAGCGTGATGAATGATTGGTTCAACCAATACATTCGAACTAATACGGCGGTTCCACAACCTCCATTCCCGACTAATACCACCCCCGCACCTACACTACCTCCGGAAACTGACCAAATAAGGTCGAATAAGCCCCCAGTTGACAGAATCTGAAAACATGGGGCTACTGAATTTAAAGCTACGGATAGCGACGACGCCGAGCAAGCTGAATTTTGGTTGGACAACACTATCCGGGTACTCGATGAGCTATCTTGTACACCCGATGAATGTCTAAAGTTTACTATCTCCTTGCTACGCGATTCTGCCTACTATTGGTGGAGTACTCTGACTTCGGTTGTGCCCCGAGAGCAAGTAACTTGGGAGTTTTTCCAAACTGAGTTTCGGAAAAAGTATATCAGTCAGAGATTTGTTGATAAAAAACGGAAGGAATTTCTTGAGCTTAAGCAAGGTTCTATGTCGTTACTGATTACGAGCGAAAATTTGTTAGAGTTAGTAGGTATGCTCGGGAATGTGTTTCGTCCGAGGCTATCATGTGTAAACGCTTCGAGGATGGGCTAAATGAAGATATAAAAATGTTCGTGGGCATTCTTGAAATACGAGAGTTCGTAGTACTTGTCGAGCGAGCTTGTAAAGCCGAAGAGCTTAGAAAAGAAAAACAAAAAGTTGATGTGGGAACTGGGGAGTTTCGTAAAAGATCCTCGGGAAAGTCTCTTCAATAGGCATCGAAGAAATTTCGAGATGATGTAGGCCGGTCTAGAGGCACTTCGGGCCTTTTTAGACGAGATCGTGATCGACCCCTTGTGGGTACACGAGGCACTTCGATCGCCAGTGTTGGGAATGAACGTCGAGACAGAACGAAATGTCGATATTGCGGTAAATGGCATTCAGGGAGTTGTAGATTCCCTGACCGCTCCTGTTACAAGTGCGGATCAGTTGACCACTTCATTAAAGATTGCCCGAGGTTGTCTGAACAGAATGTAAATCAGAGTGGGAAACCGGGTGCTACCACTGCTCGAGGTAGACCATCTGGAAATACGGGCAATGCTAGTGGTTGTCAGAGAGGATCTAGAGATGCTACGACCAGATCCGAGGCTCGTGCGCCTGCTAGAGCTTATGCTATATGTGCCCGCGAGGATGCTTCTTCGCCTGATGTTATTACCGGTACTTTTACTCTCTTTGATACTAATGTAATTGCTTTGATTGACCCCGATTCTACTCATTCTTACATATGTGAAACCTTAGCATCCAGTAAGACTTTACCTATTGAGTCTACTGAGTTCGTAATTCGGGTGTCAAATCCCTTGGGTCGTTACATGCTTGTCGACAAAGTGTGTAAGAAATGTCCCCTAGTAATTCGAGGTTCCTGTTTTCCGGCGGACTTGATGCTTTTGCCGTTTGATGAATTTGATGTTATTCTTGGTTTGGATTGGTTGACCGCGCATGATGCAGTTGTGAACTGCAAAAGCAAGACTATTGATTTGAGGTGCACAAATAACGAGATAATCCGAGTTGAGTCTACGGACTTAAAGGGGTTTCCAGCTGTAATATCCTCAATGTTGGCCCAGAAATATGTAAGAAAAGGGTGCGAAGCATACCTTGCGTATGTACTTGATGACAAAGAATTAGAAAAGAAACCCGAATCTGTGCCGGTGGTTTGTGAATACCCGGATGTTTTTCCTGAAGAATTACCGGGTTTACCACCTGTTCGGGAGATAGAGTTTGGTATTGAGCTTGTACCTGGGACTACACCGATTTCGATAGCTCCGTATCGTATGGCACCAACCGAGTTAAAAGAGTTGAAAGCTCAGTTGCAAGAATTGACGGATAGAGGTTTCGCTCGACCAAGTTTCTCACCTTGGGGTGCACCAGTATTGTTCGTGAAAAAGAAGGACGGAACCATGAGGTTGTGCATTGACTATCGTCAGCTGAATAAAGTGACAATAAAGAACAAATATCCGTTACCGCGTATCGATGATTTGTTCGACCAACTGAAGGGAGCCTCAGTGTTCTCAAAAATAGATTTGAGATCGGGCTATTATCAGTTGCGAATTCGAGATTCGGACATACCCAAAACTGCCTTCAGAACGAGATATGGTCACTACGAATTCTTAGTGATGCCGTTTGGACTCACTAATGCCCCTGCGGTATTTATGGATTTGATGAATCGGATCTTCAGACCATATTTGGATCAGTTCGTAGTTGTGTTCATTGATGACATCTTGGTCTATTCAAGAGATGAGACCGAACATGCTGAGCACCTGAGATTAGTGTTGCAAATTTTGCGGGATAAGCAGTTATATGCTAAGTTCAGTAAATGTGAGTTCTGGTTAAGAGAGGTTAGCTTCTTGGGTCACGTGGTATCCGCATTGGGTATTCGAGTTGACCCGAGCAAAATTTCAGCCATACTTAACTGGAAGCCTCCAAGAAATATTACCGAAGTTCGGAGCTTCCTGGGGCTCGCCGGTTATTACCGACAATTTGTAAAAGGTTTCTCGATGATAGCCACACCAATGACGAAGCTACTTCAAAAGGATGTTAAGTTCGAATGGACGGAGAAATGTCAGAACAGTTTCGATCAACTGAAAACTTATTTGACTGAAGCTCTAATTTTAGTGCAACCCGAATCAGGTAAAGAGTTTGTCATTTATAGTGACGCATCCCTACTTGGGTTGGGTTGCGTATTGATGCAAGAAGGTCGAGTGGTGGCCTATGCGTCGAGACAATTAAAGCCACATGAGAAAAATTATCCGACCCATGATCTTGAACTAGCTGCCATCGTATTTGCTTTAAAAATATGGCGACATTACTTATTTGGTGAAAAGTGCCATGTATTTTCGGATCACAAAAGTCTCAAATATTTGATGACTCAAAGAGACTTAAATCTGCGACAAAGACGTTGGCTTGAGTTGTTGAAAGATTACGAGCTTGTCATTGGTTACCACCCGGGAAAGGCTAATGTGGTTGCGGATGCCTTAAGCCGGAAATCATTGTTTGCTTTACGAGCGATGAATGTGCACTTGTCTGTTCTACCCGACAATGTGTTAGTAGCTGAATTAAAAGCCAAACCATTATTGATTCATCAAATTCGTGAAGCCCAGAAAGTTGATGATGAATTGGTTGCAAAACGGGCTGAGTGTGTTCCGAACAAGGAATCGGAGTTTCAAATTGATGATGATGATTGTTTGAGGTTCAGAAGTCGTTTGTGTGTTCCAAGGAATTCGAAACTCATTTCGATGATTCTGAACGAAGCCCATTGTAGCCGAATGTCAATTCACCCGGGGAGTACGAAAATGTACAACGATTTGAAACATTGGTTTTGGTGGCATGGTATGAAACGAGACATCTCCGACTTTGTTTCGAGATGTTTAATATGTCAACAAGTGAAAGCGGAACATCAAGTGCCTTCAGGATTACTTCAGCCGATCATGATACCCGAGTGGAAATGGGATCGAGTCACAATGGACTTTGTGTCCGGACTGCCATTGTCAGCAAGTAAGAAAGATGTGATTTGGGTTGTTGTCGATAGATTGACTAAGTCGGCTCACTTTATCCCCGTGCGTACAGATTTTTATTGGATAAACTAGCTAAATTGTACGTTTCTCAGATTGTGAGATTACACGGGGTACCTATTTCTATCGTGTCGGATAGAGATCCGAGATTCACCTCACGATTTTGGAAGAAATTGCAAGAAGCTTTGGGTACCAAGCTGCATTTTAGCACTAATTTTCACCCCCAAACCGATGGTCAATCCGAGCGGATAATTCAGATACTTGAGGATATGTTGAGATGTTGCATCCTCGAGTTCAGTAGTTCATGGGAACGGTATTTACCTTTGATTGAATTCGCTTACAACAATAGTTTTCAATCAAGTATTAAGATGGCACCTTACGAGGCTTTGTACGGTCGTAAATGCCGTACACCATTGTTTTGGACCGAGCTCGGTGAAAGTAAAATTTTCGGAGTTGATTTGATTAAAGATGCCGAACAGAAAGTAAAGGTAATCCGTGAAAGTCTGAAGGCAGCCACAGATCGTCAAAAATCGTATGCGGATTTGAAACGAAAAGACATTGAATATCAGGTGGGAGATAAAGTGTTTCTTAAAGTTTCGCCTTGGAAAAAGGTACTCAGATTTGGCCGTAAGGGCAAGTTGAGCCCGAGATTCATTGGGCCGTACGAAATCTACGAACGAGTTGGTCCGGTTGCGTATAGATTGATTTTGCCCCCTGAACTTGAAAAGATTCACGATGTCTTTCATGTTTCGATGCTTTGACGTTATAGATCCGATCCGTCACATGTGATTAATCCCTCAGAAGTTGAAATTCAATCTGACTTGAGTTATGAAGAAGAACCGATTCGTATCCTAGCTCGTGAAGTGAAAGAGTTGTGAAACAAAAGGGTTCCGTTAGTTAAGGTGTTATGGATCAAACACAGGATCGAGGAAGCTACTTGGGAAACCGAGAGCTCGATGAAAGAATGATACCCAAACTTATTTACCGGTAAGATTTTCGGGGACGAAAATTTCTTAAGTGGGGGAGAGTTGTGACAGCCCAAAATTGACCCTAGTCGGGAAGTGGTTTCGGGACCACTAAACCGAGTCATAAAAATAATTAACCGTCATAATTGATGCTCATTATATGTACATGTGCATGTGTGAAAATTTCGTGTTTGAATTTTGTTTAATTGTAGGTGAATTTTAGTAAATAGGACTTATGTGAGAAAATTTTGAAATGTGATAGGTCAAAGCATAAGGACCTATTAGTGCATGAAATAAAAAGGGGGACTTGCATGTCAAATTCCCCCCCTAATTAGTAGTGGCCGGCCATGACAAGCATGGTAGACCAAGTGTGATGGGCAAGAACATGTCATAAACATGTTGAGTTAGTGTGTCATGGGAAGTATGATAAAATAAGGAGCATGGGCATAAAATAATGAAAGGGAATATGATGAAAACAAAAAAAAAAGTGTGTGGTTGTTCCCCCCCCCCATTGCCGTGAGTTAAAGAAAAGAAAGAAAAAAATTTGTTCATCCTTTTTTTTTATCTTCTTTTGGCCGAAAATTCTAAGGAAGGAGGAAGGAGTTCTTGCTTCATGTTTGGTTTGGAAGAGGATTAGGAGGAGGTTTGGCCATACTTGTATCTAGATCAAGGTATGTTTGAGGTTGTGCCATGAGATTCATGCATGTTTTTAGTTGCTAGCTTGAGTTCTAATTAGCCCATGGTTCAAATCTTTGCTATGTCATGGGGATGATATTCAGCCTAGGTGGATTTTGTATTAATGCCATTGCATGCTAAATATGAAGCTTGTTAATGATGCATGTGATGGTGGATTGATGATTCTTGAATCTTCTTTTTAGCATTTTTGAGTGAGCACATATGTGCATTGGTTGCTAGATGGAGAAGAATCGGCTAGCAAGTTGTGTGCTAAGGCCGAATATAATTTTTGTATATTAATGAGTAATGCATGTGTTAAATTGATGGAAAGGGAGAGGATGCTTTACTAGTGTATATATGTGTGTATTAGCCAAGTTTTGAACTTGAAACAAAATGGTGTTTAGTCAATACAAGTGACCATACTTGTAGAATGTAGTAAGTGTTGCAATAGGCCCCAACATAGACATGCATATTCGGCCATAGGAAGGAGATTGGTGTTGCATGTATTCGGTTAGGGGCAAGCATATTGATGCTTTTGTCTTGGCTTAGAAAATTCGGCCAAGGGGGAAAATTAGCTAAAATGTTGAGTTTGATTCATGATTCCGTACATATGTGACTTTAATGTCTAATGTATAAATATGGGCTAAGTGCCTTGTGTTCCTCTTTTCAATGCTCAAATGATTAAATCAATTTATTTGTTTAATTAAGCTCAAGAGAAAAGGGGAACTAAATCCGATAAAGGGAAGGAAAAAGTGGTCGAATAGCTATCGGAATCGTTCGACAACATCCGAGGTAAGTTCTTGAGTAAAAGAGCTTAAATTATGATTTGATTAGATCATGTTTTAAGCAAATTAAAATCATGCTCTTTTTGTGTGGCTATTGAGCCGAAATTGCAAGAATGATAAGTGTCTTGTGTTCGAGTTTTGCTAACGAAAATGAAATACGAATGTGCCATGATTTATTGTTAAATGTGCATGGTTATTTGAATGATGTCCGGGCTAAGTCCCGAAGGCTTTGTGCTAAGTGACCATATCCGGACTAAGATCCGAAGGCATTTGTGCGAGATACTAATTCCGGGCTAAGCCCGAAGGCATTTGTGCGAGTTACTAAATCCGGGTTAAGTCCCGAAGGCATTTGTGCGAGTTACTATAACCGGGCTATGTCCCGAAGGCATTTGAATGAGTAGCTATATCCGGTTAAATTCCGAAGGTACGTGATTTGGGAATGAATGATCTTGCTGTAAAAATTTCAGTTAATACGCTTGAAACATCCCAACATTAAGGTATGTTTCGTATGTGCTTTGAATTAGTTGAGCCCTTACAAATAAGTATTCGCTCAGTTGATAAATGAGCTACCGGCCTTTGGCTAAGTTGATCTTTGTGTATGAATAAAAGGGTTGGAAATGTGAAGTAAGTATGATATTGAAAAATTGTGCATATGAAATTATCCGTTTAGCTACATGAATGCTATACTTTTGTTGTGCTGGAATCCCTTGCTCAAAACTTACTAAGCATAAATTGCTTACTCCGTCTCCTTGATTCTCTGTTTTATAGATTTTGGTTCTCCAGCTATCGGACTCGGGATTTTGAAGTCGAAGTCGCCCACACTATCAAAGCCCCCCCCTTTTTTGGTACAATTTTGGTTGAACTTCGAAATGGCATGTATAGGACTACCCTTTTTGTTGTGGGTCATGGACCCTTTGGACTTGTATAATTTTGGATAGCCATGCGAAAATGGCTTATATATGTTTGAGCATAATGTTATCATCATTTGGTATGGATATGGTTATTGAGAGGTGTGGATATGCTTAACAAGGATTGGCCATGGGAATGGTTAATCACTATCATAATTTGTGCTATTTATGCTAAAAGGGCTAGTTGAATCATGGAAACTATGAAATAGGTAAAGTCTACCTTAAAGGCAGATGCTGACAGCAGCAGTGATGCAGATTTGGAAAATCACTAAAAATAGTAGGAATGGAATTAAATAGTGAATAAATTATGTAAACGAACCTTGATGAATCTATTTTCGTAGTAAAGTAACGAAACAATCATATGGACAGTATGTTAAGAGATATTGAGGTTCTCGTGAGACAGGGCCAGAACGGTTTCTGGATTTCCTGTTCCGATTTGGAAATTTATTATAAATTAACCAGAGACAATTAGGAGTCATTCCATATATTTATAGATTCCTCTCTGAGTCTAGTTTCTATAGAAACAAACGGCATCAGTATTGAAGCCCTGTACAGGGAGATATCCAAGTCGTAATGTGCAAAGGTCAGTGTAGTCGATCCCTGTAACATGGGAGAATTTGACTAATAAACTGTACTAATTGGCACAACCAAAAATTCTGTAAAAAAATATGTAGATGGGAATATGAGTCTAGTTTCAGGTAAAATTTACGGAACTGGATTCAAAGTTTCTGAACTCAAGATATGATTTTTTAAGCGATTAGTACGCAGATTGGCAGTGTCTGGGAAATTTTTTTATAAGTGGTTTAAAGTCTGTTAACACCTCGTGTTCGACTCCGGTGACGGTCTCGGGTTCGGGGTGTTACACATTCGATACACATTCTTGAGCATACTGGCTTAACCTCACAAATTCACGTTCGTATTCAGTAACAGACATATGACCTTGTTTAAGCTCGAGAAACTCTTTGTGTGTCTGATCAATGAATCTCTGACCAATATATTTCTTCCGAAATTCATCTTGGAAGAAATCCCAAGTAATTCGCTCACTCGGAACCACAGATATTAAAGTTTTCCACCAATGGTATGTCGTATCTCTCAGAAGTGAAACGACACATTTTACACACTCCTCAGGACTTAGAGACATTTCATCAAACACTCTTATTGTATTTTCCAACCAGAATTCGGCTCTTTCAGCATCATCATTCGTGGTAGCTTAGAACTCTTCAGCCCCATACTTTCTAATCTTATAAACTGGTGGTCTACTTGACTAAACTAGATTCACTAAAGTCATAATAGGAATTTGAGAAGGATTAACCGGGGGTAAAGGTTGTTGTACAGTCGGATTGGTTCTAATGTATTGGGTGAATCATTCATTCATCATCTAATAGAAGGCTTGCTTAGCCTCGCTATCACGGCTACTCATAGCTGGTTGTGAATCATCTTGCACTGTCCTTTGCGCAGGGGCAGGTGCATTGCTTTCAAAATCATCAGCTACGACTCTATTGGGATCCATTTGCTATACAAAACCACATTTCAATGTCAGGAGTCATCACAGTATCATAGATTCATGTATATGGCATGTATAGCTAGACTCACATATGCTATGGTAGTTCTAGAACTGACTAAACCATAACTCTGATACTAATAAAATGTAACACCTCTATCCCATAACCAACACCCGAATAGGTAAGGGGTGTCACCGGATAGACAGAACATTACAGAACAATATAGAATTACAGATATCGTATATCATTATTACAGAAACATTCACCACCAATTCATTCATCAATGCGGTCTGCGAGACCTAAAACATATATTTAAGAAAAGGTCAAAACTAAACCGAACCTATTCAGAAATTTCAGAACTTAATCAAACATTTCAAAGCTGTCAAAGCCACACGCCCGTGTGACTCAACCATGTGACTTACACGGGCATAAGCCAAGCCCATGTGATCCAACCGTGCCAAAAAGAGGTCCTATACTGACATTTTCACACGGCCAATAGACACCGCCATCTGCGATGATCGTGTGATACATAACTAGCTACTGACTTAAGCCCACGGCCATAAGGCACGCCCGTGTTCCCTAATCGTGCAAATTTTAAGAGGTTACTGCCAAACTAACATGGCCACTAGGCACGCCCGTGGCCTCTGACCTGTGGCAAAATGTAGGCTTGATTTATGCCAATTTTCCACACATTTAAGGGGTCAATCCTACAAGCAATGCTAAACAACATTTATAAAATAAATTTTCAGCCAATTTCATACACAAAACATGCTTCATTACAACTATCTCGTCATCATTCAACAACCTATTCAAAACCATGCCAAATCTTAACACAAACATACCATTTTATAGCCAGCTCTCATGGCTTAACATATATACAATTCAAAACTTAATACATGGATATTCTAGCGTATACATGCCATACTTTAAAATATTTACACTTTCAAAAGTACCAAAATGAGATTGATAGTGTGGTGACAATCCTCAACTATCCCCGAGCCTTCAGTTGCTACAATAATTGTAAAACTGACAGTAAGCACACAGAGTAAGCTACAAAGAGCTTAGTAAGTCAAATGCAATTGCATAACTAATATAGCATATAAGTAACAGTTAATGGCCATAATTCACAATCGTCTTGGAGATTATTTCCTTATTTCACAGAAACATAATCTTTTCTATTCAGAAATCTAGTACAATACAAACGTACCTGTGTAAATTATACATTCCATATGTTTATTTCCATATCTTATACTTTATCATTAGACAATTCAGAAACGGAATAGATATTCACAGACAGGTACAATGCCAACGTCCCATACGTGGTCTTACATGTAATTCAATATCGAAGCCTCTGTTCCAAACAAGGTCTTAAACAAAATCTCAAATCGAGGCCTATGTCCCAAACACGGTCTTGCACAAAATCACAGATCAATGTTAACGTTCTTTTAAGAACATACAAAGCTTCTCATACACCAGCATATTATCAGAGTTTATTCATCAGGCTCTCAAGGCCGTCCAATGCAAATCACAATTTATATACACAGAATTTAAATCAACTTAATACATAAGTGTAATTTGACTTACCTCGTATGAATTTCGGACGAACCGAGTCAACTATTCGACTACTTTTGATTTCCCTCGATCTAAATCTGATTTTCTTTGTTCTTGATCTAATACAATTTAAATTCAACCATTAAATCATTCATTTCATTCAAAATAATCCATGAACACATATTTAAGGCACTTTGCATTTTAGCCCTTATATTATCACACTTTGACAATTTAGTCCATTTTTCACAAAATCACAAATATGCATAATTCATCAATACTATAACTTGTCCAAATATACATGGCTTCCATACAAGCCCAAATAACACATTTAATTCACAATTTAGTCCTTCAAAACCTTATTTTCACAATTTAGCTAAATAAGCTCTATTTCATCAAAATTCAAAGACAAAGCTTAATAATCTCATACATATCTTTCATATTCCATATAAAAACATCATAAATTTCATATAATCATCAATGGCACATTTCATAATCTTCAAAAAAAATAGAAATTCAAACATGGGTTTTGAAGAACACGAAGCAACAATCACAGAAACGTAGAAATTATCAAAAATCGAACAAATTTCATACTCAATTTAGCTATCAAAGTGCCGAATATACAAAAGCTTCAAACCCTTGTTTCCTTTTCTGATTTCCGGCTAACATGCATGAAAATAAAGTCATCTTTTGTTTTTTTATTTAATATATCATTTATACACTTTTTACCATTTTAGCCTTGTTAATAAAACATTAATTTCCATTCACTAATGTCCATAATTGTCCATACCATATAAAAATGGTCTAATTACATCTTAAAGATCCCATATTTAACAAGACAAATCAATTAGGCACTTTAGCAAATAGAAAGCTACTTTTGCATTCACTGCAGTTAAGTCCTTTTTCATAATTAAGCACAGAAACAAACAAATTAAATCACAAAAATTTCGCAGATATAAATTCACATATCACAGACAAATAAAATAATATTAAAATATTTTTCAGACTCGGATTTATGGTCCCGAAACCATTATTCCGACTAGGATCAACACCGGATTATTACAGACCTAGTCAGAATATTGGTTTCGAGACCACAAATCTGACATCAAAATATTTATTTTATGATTATTATGAGGCCTAGAATATGATTATATGCATGTATTAAAGTTTCATGAAGAAATTCTTGGACTAAGGTGTTCAATTGGAAATTAGGGACTAAATTGAATAAATTGCAAAACTTGATTTCTAGAAGCAATTTGTGTGACATTGCTTTGGGTTATGAATTATAAGGTATTGGAGAGCAATTTGACTAGTTTCTAAGTTTTTGAACAAAAATGGGCTTCCATGGTTAAAATTTTAAAGAAAGGGCATGAGGGCATTTTGGTCATTTGGCTTTTTAATGAATTAAAATGGAAAAAATCAAGCCAAAATTGGCCATTCTTCTTCTCCATGCTACCGAAATTCTCTTGTCACCATAGTTAGGGTTTTCAAGCTTTCCAAGCTCAATAGTAAGTGCTCCCAAGCCCCGTTTTTCATGCTCTTTGTATTTTTAAAATTTTGGTAGCTTGCTCTCTCCATTTCAACCCATATTTCATGCTAGGGTTCACGTTTAAAAATTTACCCATATTTCATGAATGTGTATTAAACATCTTTTCCTAGTTGATTTTCACGAAAAACCCTTATAAGGACTATTTTGCAAAAGATGTAAATATTTGGTAGAAATGAGAAAATAATGCAAAATGTGGGCTACCATAAGAAAGAAAAGTGTTCGGCTAGGCTTGGGTAAGATAGAAATTGCATGTGTTTCATTATACGAGCCTAGGGACTAAATCATAAAAATGTCAAAGGTTAGGGGCAAAACGGTCATTTGGACTGGGGATGGATATTAAACTTGAAATGCGTAATATAGTGTATTAATAAGTTAATTTTGTTGCTATAGACCTCGAGGATCAAATTTTGGAGGTTGATCGTGGTAAATGCAAGGTTTCGGAATAACCGAAACATAACTTTGAAACGAATACTAGGTAAGTTCGGATTACTTAAAGTAAACCCCTAATATGCATAATTGTATGATTTATGAATGCATGATGATTGCATTTTATTATTGGCATGAAATATCATAGAAATGCATATTTGATGATAACATATGAAAAATGTCTCGGTTGAGGTTGGAAAAGGGAATTCGATGGACAAACCCTGTTTGACATGTGAATTGAGATCCTGCATGTGTTGCAGTAAGGATTTAACCAGGACAGGTAATCTGTGATCTCAAGTATGAAAAGGATTTAGCCCGAACGGGTGTTCCTTGAATGATCAAGCCTCCCGAAGAATGTGTGCATTAAGGATTTAGCCCGAGCAGGTAATCCAATTAGGGTCTGAATTTAGCCTGGACTGGTAATTTAGATCTGAGCTCATTAAGGATGTTTGTCGTTATAAGGGATTTAGCCTAGACTGGTAATCTCGACATCACCTTATAAGTTCATGATATGGGGGATTTAGCCTGGACTGGTAATCTTGCAATGAGACTTGAGATTAACGGGAGTGCATATATGTGAAATTATCATTCATAAGAATTGACGAATAATAGGTATTCCATCGAGATTCACTAAAAACTCAGCGGGATTAATATGATGTATGTCAATAAGATGTTGAATGATGAGCTCATCTACATAAATTACATGATGCTTTATTATGTGACTAACTCATTGATTAAGTGCATGTGATAGAGAATCATTTCATAATTGATGATTTCATTATTTAAATATGGATGTATGTTAATTACTCGGTAAGTTTACTTTCTAGTTATTCGAGCTTACTAAGCATGTAAATGCTTATCCCTCTCTTTTTCCCTGTTCCACAGAGCTCGAGGACTCATAAGGACTGGAAGACAATTGGAGAGTCAACACACTATCAACTAGACAAGCTTTGGTATAAAGACTTTGTTTATTTTGTTCAATGGGATGTATGGTATTTTTGAGTATTTTGTTATATATTTCATTTGATTTTCCAAATGAAGGCATGTAAAAATATGTTTATCTCTTTGTATATGGCCACGAAAATTCGCTTAATTGAAGTAGGCTATAACCTACAAATTTATGCATGGCTTTATTTACAAGTTTTAGGTTGTTACCAATTGGCAATGAGTCACATAAACGAGCCAATTTTGGACGAATTAAAGTAACATGGAAACCCATACAAACTAAATGGAAAATAACCTTTCATGTATGAAACCAATGATATGAGGTTTCTGTATAACTAGTTTTAATAAGATTATTTACAAGTGTATAATCATGTTTTCCTTCAAACTTGGTAACCACTAAGTAGAAGTAGTAAAAATGGGTGACTAAAGGATTGGAAATAGCCTATTAGAGTCCACATGGTGAGACACACGGGTGTGTGTCTAGGCCGTGTATGACACACTGCTCTCTCCCATGGGTGTGTGTTATGGCTGTGTTAAAAAGATAGTGTCGTCCACAGGCAGCAACACGGGTGTGCGCTGTGACCGTGTGGATAAGTCGGTGTTGCCAACGGATGAAGGGCATGGGCATGCCCCAAGCCACACGGGCGTGTGAATCCACACGACCCATCTATACGGGCGTTTGAATCCACACGACCCATCTACACGGGCGTGTGACACTTTATGATAAGGAAAATTTTCTGAGGAGCCCAAGGTCTATCGAATGTGCCTGAATTTGTCCCGCATTGCCTCTAGGTATGTTATAGGTCTTGAAGGCCTATATAAGGGATGAGGTATTCATGGTTGAAAGGTTTTAAATTTTGAACGAAAATTTGCAACCCAAATAGTGTGTTTCAAGTGCAAAGTTTCGGTAATGCCTCGAACCTTATCACGGTATAGGATACAGGGGAGGGGTGTTACAAAACAGGTGGGGGTGGAGGTTGTTGAGCGGCCGGATTCATTCGTACGAATTCTGTGAACCACTCACTCATCATTTGGAACAAGACTTGCTTAGCCTCTCCTCCTTGGCTACTAGTTACAAGTCTAGAATTAGACTATACTGCCCCTTGATCGGGAGCGGGTGTATTACTTTCAACATCATCAGCTATTGCTCATTTGAGATCCATTTGCTATATGAAAAACACATTTTAAATGTCAAGAATCATCACACTATCATACTTTATATATGGAATGTATTGCTAGACTCTCACTCGCTATGTTAGTCCTATAATTGACTAAACTGTAGCTTTGATACCAATTAAATGTAGCATCCCTAACCCGTGTCCGACGCTAGAATAGGGTTATGAGGTATTGTAACAGCTTGATTTTGGGCCTAGTCCAAACAGTGATTTTAGAACCACTATTCTGGGGCCGGAGAAATTATTTTTAATGTTATTTTATGTGTTGTAGCATGATTATATGGGTGCATGAAAATTTTGGTGAAATAATTTTAGCGATTTCATGTTTAATTGCGACAAAAGAATAAATCGCATAAAGGGCAAAAGTTTTGTTTTGCTAGCTAAATATGTTAAATAGCTAGAGGACCAAAATTTGGGGAGTTTAAAGTGCAAATAGACCCTAAATAGCGTGCTTGGCCAGACATAGAGAGAAAGAGTTTGAAAAGTCAAAGTTTGTGGGTATTAGGTAGCTTATTTGGCATTAAAATAAAACAAAAAGAAAAAGATGTTATCTTTTCATATTTCTTCCTTCCCTCACCGAAAATACCAGAAAAATAGGGGTTTTGAAAGCTCAAAATTTTAGCAACTTCCATCCCTTGCAAGTAAGTGATTTTGATGATCATTTTTGTTGATTTTTTTTGTTTTTGGGACCCTTGTAGCATGAGATAGCTAATAGGGGGATTATTTAACAAAATGGTTGAAAGTCTAGGGTTTTCCCATGTGAATCTTTATGTTGTTTCCTGAATTTTTATGGAAGAAAATGAGTCATGGTTGTGTAATAAACAACTTTTGTGAAGGGATTTTCATGAAAACACCTAAAATGGACCATTTTGTAAAGATGGCAAAATGAGTGATAGTATGAGTAATAATCAGAATTGTGGGCTGCGCCTAGTATAAAAAGAATTCGGCTAGGCTTGGGTAGTGAGGAAATTTGATAAAAATTGATTTATGAGCCTAGGGGTAAAATCATAAATTTGTGAAAGTCTAGGGATAAAATGGTCATTTTCTCAAAGTATAAATTATGAAATGTATTGGTTAATATGATGATTAAAATAGTAGATTTTATCATTATAGATCAAGAAAATCGGGATTCGAGCTTCAATCGGAAAGCAGGAGGTTATGGACTAAAATGGAATAATTGGCCGAAATTTTCCTTCGCGGTAAGTTCATGTAATAATAATAATGCAATGTTATAATTGAATATTAAATGCTTTATTATTATCATATAAATTGTATGATTGATTATACAGATATTTTTTACGAAGATTCGATAAGTAAGTACATAAGCAAATAATGTGAAGTTGTAGCATATTTTAATGCTTTGATAATATGTACATTTAAATCTTTTATTGCTATCATGAAAGTATGAAATGTATGATAGAAGAATAAATGACATTATGAGCAAGTGCGTCGACATTGAGTTAGACAAGGAACCTCGTTTGAACCTCAGGAATAGTATAGGATACACGGGATATGTCATGAGAAATAATGTGGTCTGAACTCGTGGGTTGTGTCTGAGTACATGAGGTAAGTGATATATGTAATGTGGGTCTGGGTGCTGCCTATGTGATTAGGCCCATGAGTAACTCATTGAGTGAGCATATCATGTTAATGCTTTGGGCTCCGGGTGTTGACTTTGTGTACAAACCCGTGAATAGCTCAAATGCGAGCCTTACATAATATGTGGTAGCTTTAGCTACATACGTTACGCGCTATGAGTTGGTTCTAGCTGCGTATATGGCACTATGTGCAAGTTTCTGTGAATTCATTTGTGTTCCTAGTGTTCAACGGGTAATTCAAGGAAGGATTTGATGATGGTCCCAATGAGTATGTCATTGGTGAGAACGAACTTGAGTTATGTTACGAATGAGTACAAGTATGTACAAAAACTAAATTGAATATGAAATCCACGAATGGTAAGTCCCTGAGTATTGTGAAATGATGTTGTGTTAATTTGGTGGACTAAGATATATGTTTATAAAAGCATAGATTTCTAATTTTAAAGAAATGAAGGTATGATGAATTTAGTCATCATCATTTTTGTACTAAAACTGTTTTGGACAGTAGTTGTAGTCCAACATTGAAAATTCACCAACAATTGTGGAAATTGAATTTGAGTCTAAATAAAATATGAAATTAAAGCTTATTGAGTATAGTTTCACATAGAGGAAACATTGTAAGAAAATGAATATTAGATTATGATATATTTAAATTACTATTAGACAGAGTTAGAAGGGTTTTGGAATCCCCTATTATGATTTGAGAAAATCATTGAAAATTGTACAAAAATAGTTATGGGCTATAACTTATATTTTAAAAATCTTTAGTGAGTCTATTTTCAAGAGAAATAGATGGAGACATCATCTGAGTCCTGTATTATGAGATAATTAGTTGTTAGTAAAGAGGGTCGGAACTATTAGACAGCAAAAAAGGGGTAACTTTAAAGAATAAACTGTACATACTGGATAGACTAAAAATTCTAAAATTTTATGGTAAGAAGATATGTAGTCTAGTTTCAGGGAAAATTAGTGGATCCTAAACTGGAGTTCTATAGCTCCAGATATAAATAAATTAGTAACTATGACTCGAGAAAAACAACACGACCAGAAAGTAAGCAAAAGTGTAATTATAGTCGAATTTCCTTGAAAAGCATGTTGGCATATTGCTTATTATTTTTATATGGACTTACTAAGCGTAAAGCTTACTCCCTCCCTTTTTATTTCTTTAATGTTGTCAGGTCGGCGGGGTTGGAGAACGTCGGGGGTAGCAACACACGATCAAGCTATTATGATGTGTATTCTTCTGATTTGGTCAAGATGTCGGTTTAAATTGATTCATTGCGTTTAGCCATGAGACGTGGCTTACAAGGGTGATGTAACACCCCTCATCCGTATCCGACGTCGGGATAAGGTTCGGGGCATTACCGGGGCTTTACACTTATAACACCCTATTTGGGTCACAAATTTTTGCTCAAATTTAAAACCATTCAACCATGATTATCTCATCCCTTATATAGGCCTTCGACGCTTATAACATGCCTAGAGGCAATGCGGGACAAATTTGGGCACGTTCGATAAACCTTGGGCTTCTCAGAAAAATTTTTCTTATCTTAAAGTGTTACATGCCCATGTAGATGGGCCGTGTGGACTCACACACCTGCGTGACTTGGGACACGCCTATGCCCTTCGGCCGTGTGCAACACTAACTTATCAACACGACTGTGGCACACGCCCGTGTTGCCTACTCGTGGAAAACACTGTCTTTTAGACACGGCAAGGACACACGCTCGTGTGGCCTACACGTGTGTGTTTTTTATTTAAAGTTTTAAGTGCAGGGGACACACGGCCATAGCCCACACCCGTGGGAAGGAACATGTGTCACACACGGTCTAGACACATGCTCGTGTTTCCGACCATGTGGACCCTAATAGGCTATTTTCCAAGCCTTAAGTCACCCCTTTGTACTCCTTATACCTAGTGGTTACCAAGTTCGAATGAAAACATGATTATACACTTGTAAATAATCTTGATAAAACTAGTTTTATGGAAACCTCATATCATTAGTTTCATACATGAAAGGTTATTTCCCATTTAGTGTTTATGGGTTTCAATGTCACTTTAATTCGTCCGAAATTGGCTCGTTCATGTAACTCATTGCCAATTGGTAACAACCCATCACTTGTAAATAAAACCATACAAAATTTTGTAGGTCATAGCCTACTTTAATTAAGCCAATTTTCATGGCCATATACAAAAAAAAACATACTTTTACATGCCTTCATTTGGCAAATCAAATGACATATATAACAAAATACTCAAAAAACCTATACATGCCATTGAACAAAATAAAAATGTCTTTATACCAAAGCTTGACTAGTTGATAGTGTGTCGACTCTCCAATCGTCCTCCAGTCCTTATAGTCCTCGAGCTCTGTGAGATAGGGAAAAAGAGAGGGGTAAGCATTTACATGCTTAGTAAGCTCGAATAACTGGAAAGTAAACTTACAGAGTAATTATCATTCATCCATATTTAAATCATGAAATCATCAATTATGAAATGATTCCCTATCACATGCACTCAATCAATGAGTTAGACACATAACAAAGCATTATGTAATTTATGTAAATGAACTCATCATTCATCACCTTATTGATGTACATCATATTAATCCCATTGAGTTTCCAGGAAATCTCGATGGAACACCCACTATCCGTCAATTCTTACGAATGATTATTTCACATATATGCACTCCCGCGAACCTCACATCTTATAGCAGGATTACCAGTCCAGGCTAAGTTCCCCATATCATGAAATCATAAGGTGATGTCGGGATTACTAGTCCAGGCTAAATCCCTTATAAACATACACCCTTACTGAGCTCGAATCTGAATTACTAGTCCAGGCTAAATTCAGATCCTAACGGATTACCTGTCCGGGCTAAATCCATAATGTACACATATTCTTTGGGAGGCTCGATCATTCAAGGAACACCCATCCGGGCTAGATCCTTTTCATAATTGAGATCAACGAATTACCTGTCCGGGCTAAATCCTTACTGCAACACATGCAGGATCTCAAATCACATGTAATTTCGGGTTACCATCGAATTTCTTTTGTCAACTTCAATCAAGACATTTTTCACATGTTACCATCAAATATGCATTTCTATGATATTTCATGCCAATAATAAAAGAAATCATCAAGCATTCATAAATCATAAAATTATGCATATTACGGGTTTACTTTAAGTTATCCGAACTTACCTGGTATTTGTTTCGGAGTTGTGTTTTAGTTATTCCGAAACCTTGCGTTTACCTCGATCGACCTCTAGAATTTGTTCCTCGGGGTCTATAACAACAAAATTATATCATTAATACCCCACATTATACATCACAAGTCTAATTCTCACCACCGGTCCAAATGACCGTTTTGCCCTTAACCTTTGATATTTTTACGATTTAGTCCTTAAGCTCGTATAATGAAACACATGCAATTTCTACTTTAACCAAACCTAGCCGAACACTTTTCCTTCTTATGGTAGCCCTCATTTTCCTTTATTTTCACACTTCTACCACACATTTTACAACTTTTGCAAAATGGTCCCTACAAGGGTTTTTCATGAAAATCACCTAGGAAAAGATGTTTAACACATATTCATCTTTCATGTTCCTCCATAATCCATCAAAATACAAGTGAATCATGCATGTGTAATTTTTTAAACATGAACCTTAGCATGAAATATGGGTAGAAATGGAGAGAGCAAGCTACCGATATTTCAAAAATACAAGGAACATTAAATACGGGGCTTGGGAGCACTTACTATTGAACTTGGAAAGCTAGAAAACCCTAGCTATGGAAACCCTAGAAATTTCGGAAGCATGGAGAAGAAGAATGGTTGATTTTGGCTTGATTTTTCCATTTTATTTCATTAAAAAGCCAAATGACCAAAATGTCCTCATGCCTTTTCTTTAAAATTTCATCCATGCAAGCCCATTTTTGTCCAAAATTTATAAATTGGGGAAATTACTCTCAAAGACCTTCTAATTCATAACCCAAAGTAATTTCATACAAATTGCTTCTAGAATTCAAGTTTTGCAATTTATTCAATTTAATCTCTAATTTCCAATTGAACACCTTACTCAAAGAATTTCTTCATGAAACTTTAACACATGCATATACTCATATTCTAGGCCTCATAATAATCATAAAATGAATATTTTGATGTCAAATTTGTGGTCCCGAAGTCACTATTCCGACTAGGCCTTATTTTGGGATGTTACAGGTGAAGGCTTGTAAGCCTATTTATCCAAGCTATGTATTGATGCCTTACAATGTAGTCATGTGATTATATTTGTTTGATATGAATGGTTAGTGTTACGGTATGTATGCTTGATGAATGTCTGATGACCAAATGAAATGGTCAAAATCAGAGAATAAAAGTGTGATATGGCAATAAGTCAATAATGTTGGAAACCGAAATTGGTGTGGAATGACTTAGGCAGGCATGTCATTTGTGAATGTGAAATAATGTCATGCAAGGTATAAATGGGTAAGTGATAATCAAATTGACATGTTCAATTGATTTTAAATTTGTGTGTTGAGACTTGGTATAAAATGAGTAAGCAAAACACATGTATGATGACATATGAATGTTAAAATTGAGTCTTAATAGAGGATGATTAATCATTTACTTGATGCTACATTATAAGTGTCTATAATGTCTTTAAGTATGTGAAGTATTAATGGTAATAAAAAGCCTTGGAAAATAGCCTAAGTGCTAGCCACACGGGCAGAGACAAGGCTATGTGTCTCAACCGTGTGGAGGACACGGCCTAGCACACGGGTGTGTGGCCGGGCCGTGTGGTTCAATTCGTTTTACTAACATCATAAACAGAGAGTTACACGGCCTTAGGACACGAGCGTGTTGAAGACACACGGGCGTGTCCCTATGTCCACATGGGCTTGTGACCCTGTTTCATAAGAATTTTTCTAAGTTTTCCAAAAACTTTCCAAAGTTCTTGGTTTAGTCCCAAACCGCCTTTAATGCATGTTTAGAGCCTTGGTAGCTCGCGTAAGGGACATTATGCATGTGATTGAATGTTTTTAATTTAAATGAAATTTTATGGGCTGATTTCAAGAAATTTCGTACGTTTAAGCCCGGTAATGCCTCAAACCCTATCCTGGCATCGGATACGGGTAAGGGGTGTTATAGGAATTACCAGACAATACATCTCATTCATATACATTTATACAAACATAAATGTAATTCATTCACAATGTCTCTTACGAGGTCCTACAAGACCTTTAAACATGCTTAAGAGTGGTCCGGGACTAAATCGATCACATATAAAAATTCCAAACACTTAGAAAAGTTTCATGAAATCATAGGTCACACGCCCGTGTGAATAGGCTATTGCCTCACATGGCCACCTGACTCGCCCTTGGTGCAGGCCATATGAAAATAGAGCATACATACTGACCTGTATCACACGGTCGGAGACATGCCCGTGTGTCTTGGTCTTGGTCAAAACTGATTTGGGTCACACGGCTAACCATGCGCCCGTGTGTCTGGCTCGTGTACCCTTCGAAATGGCCACACAAGCCCATGTGTTAAGGCTGTGTGCCTCACAGGCCAGTAGACACGCCCATTTGTCTAGGCCGTGCTCAAGACTGACTTCTAATTGTAGGACTACCCTAGGGGACACTTGGCCACGGATGAGACACACGCTCGTTTCTCTACCCGTGTGGACAAAAATAGGCCATTTGCAAAGCCAATTTGCCACCCTAATATCAAGCACACATAGCAACCATACCATTTCAAGACATTTATAAACAACCAAAAAACAACCAATATGTGCACATATGATGTCATCTATACATAACCATCTCAATTACTCAATTCCATAACCAAAACATGTCATTTCAATATACTAAAATCATCTAGATTGCATAACTTCAAAATGCATTTCATCACCATCTTAACACCTATTATATGCCATAAAACTTACCAAACACTTAATCCAAGCTAGCTTTAATGGCTATACAGACCAAATTTACAAGCCAAATCTCATGGCTAATATCATGACTCAAAATATATCAAAATATCATTAGCCTATACATGCTATAAATATACAAAGTTACGAAAAATACCAACGAGAAAGTCGATAGTGTGATGGCGTATTCCCGATGATCCCCGAGTCTGTACTAGCTTCAATAATCTATAAAACACAGACAAATAACACACAATAAGCTTCATAGCTTAGTAAGTTCGTACCAAAAATACTCAACAATTCATATTATCTAAATCATCAACTAATAAACACTTAATTGTTCTTATCTCTTCATTCAGTTCTAATCCATAATCATTTATCATATATACCATTTCATCAAGCTTCATACACATAGTATCAACTACCACATAGGTATTGTACGTACCTGTAACTTCCCGTATCTATTTATTTCATCCTCACCTCTTTGTTCAATACGTTAAATTGTTCAAAAAATTTTCAACAAGAACTCACACACTTAGTGCATAAATGTTTAGCCGAAGCTACAATGATATCGGACACTTAGTGCCATCACATTGAACTGAAACTATCTCGGCATCGCACACTTAGTGCCACATAAAACCAAAGCTATTTCATTTCGCACACTAAGTGCTGTATATAGCCAAAGCTATCTCGAAACGTACACTAAGTGCCAAACATCGTAAACTTGTCGTTGTACACAATCATAGTCGCAAATATACAATTTATGCATTATCAAAGCATTAAAAACATAATTGTAACTTCATTTATCATGTAAGAACTTACATCGTACTCGGAATGGACGAATTGGATCGATTACTCTATAACCTTTGATTTTTATGAATTATTCCTTTTTTGATCTATATTGTATTCAGAATTAACCCATTTAATCACCAATTCATTCAATTTATTTCACCAATACATATTTGGGCATTTTTTCACTTTAGCCCCTAAAGTTACACATTTTGAAATTTTAGTCCTTAATACGTAAAACACCAAATATACAAAATTTCATCAAAACCATGCCTTAGCTAAATCTTCCTAATGTCCCTAGCAGCCCAAAACTTCCATTTATTAACATATTTAACCCCACATTTTCACATTTTCACAAATTAATCCCTAATATGCATTTTTACTCAAAATCACTTTACAAAACATGCATATTAAGCACCAAGCTTTCATTATTCATCATCAAACATTCAAAAACTCAAGCATTCATCAATGCCAACTTTCAAAATAATCAACAGACTTAGAAATTAGGGTACAGGCTAGCTAGTACTCAAAGCAACGATATCAAAAACATAGAAATCATCAAAAACCGAACAAAATTCATACCTTAATCAAGACTCCAAAGTTCTGGAATTACTAGAGCTTCAAACCCTATTCTTCTTTCTAATATTTGGTTGAAGAAATGGGAAAAGATGGACACCATTTTTTTTTGTTTCATTTTTTGAACCTTAAATCACAAATTACTTATTTAACCTTTGTTTATAAACATTTAAAACATCAAAGACATGCCCATTTATGTCCATTCCCACTATCCATGGTCTAATTATAACATAAGGACCTCTTATTTAATAAGCCATGACAAATAAACACCTTTACCATATAGAATGCAACTTTTGCATTTTACGCGATTTAGTCTTTTTTCTGAAATTGAGCTATTAAACGATGAAATTAATTCAAAAAATTTTCACACATGCATATTCACATACTGTAAACACGAAAAATAATATTAAAATAAATTTTTTACTCAGGTTTGTGGTCCTGAAACCACTGTTCTGACTAGGGTCTAAACCAGGTTGTTACATAAATCATTTCTATAACAAGGTCAATAGGATTACTTGTCCGAGCTAAATCCCATCCACAACAAATGCAGGACCTTATTTGTTTCGAGAAAGCGCATATTTTCATCGGAATTCAATATTCAATCGGGACTTAACCTCTTTTTCACCATTATCATGTATTAAAATTTTCATTATAGCATTCCAATAATGTACATCAATATAAGTGACATTCCATACAAACACAACATTCAATAAAACATATTTACATGCTCGATTAAGTTACACGAACTTACCTCGACACTTGTTTGCGTATAAAATCTACTAATCTAAAACCTTTTCTTTTCCTCGACCTAACCTCGAATTTGTGTTCTCCATATCTATATAAATAGCTTTAATCATCAATTTCACATATTTCATATTTATTTGGACTCAATTTACATCCTAGGAAAAATTAGCATTTTGCCCTAACTTTTCCACAAATTCCAATTTCGTCCCTAGGCTCAACAAATGAAACTTGTGCAATTTACTCCCTATTCCAATCCTAACCAAAATCCCATTACATTTATAGCACATATATTCATAAAAATTCAAAATTTTTCCTCAAATTTCACAACTTTACATTTTAGTCCCTAAATCATGTTTTCATCAAAAATCACTTTGTAAAAGTTGTTTATCTATCAACAACCTTTCATTTTCTACCATAAATTTCTAATTTTCGGCATATTCATCCACGACCCAAATTTCATACCTTGGTAACTTTTCAAATTAATCCCTCAAATAGATAGTTTAAAATATCCCAGTTTCAAAAATATCAAAATTACTAAAAACGAGACAGGAAACTTACCCAATTAAGCCTTGAAAGTTTCTTCTTTGTCTCCTAGGGTTTTCATAAAATTTTGGGGTTGAAGATGACAAAATAATAAGATGATATCTTTTATCATCTTTTTAATTAATTAATTATTTCAATTTCCAATTTAGTCCCTACTCTTTTCTAATTTTTTCGTGGATGAGTCACCAAAAATCTACAGACTTTTCTTTAATCACGTGAATAAATCAAAATGACATCAATGAATACGACAACAAATCGATCTAAATACGGTCTAAAAATTATGTTCATTAAATCTATAAAAATAGCAGGAGCATTCGTTAATCTGAAAGGCATAACTAAAAACTCACAATGCCCGTACCTCATTCAAAAAGTAGTTTTCAGAATGTCTGAATCTTTTACTTGCAACTGATAATATCTCGATCTCAGATCTATCTTTGAAAATACAGAAGCTCCTTTCAACTGATCGAACAATTCATCAATTCGCAATAGAAAATACTTGTTCTTAATAGTCACTTTATTTAACTGACGATAATCAATGCACATTCTCATCGTGCCATCTTTCTTTTTCACAAATAGAACGGGAGCAAACCAAGGCGAATAACTCGGTCGTTCGAATCCTCTATTAGTCAACTCTTGCAGTTGAGCTTTCAGTTCTTTTAAATTTACTCGATACCATTTTATAGGAGCTATTGATATCGAGTAGTTCCCTGCATTAACTCAATGCCAAACTCAACCTCTCAGATCGGTGGTAAACCTGGTAACTCATCAGGAAACATCTGGATGCTCACATACAATAGGTACTGATTTGATCTTCTTATCAATCACTTTCGAGTCAAGCACATAAGCCAAATAAGCTTCCCAACCCTTTTTCACATATTTTTGAGCTAACATCGAAGAAATCACTAACGACAAGCCATTCAAATTATTAGACTCAATTCGAATTATCTCATTATTCTAACATCTCAGATCAATTGTCTTTCATTTATAATTCACAACAGCATCATGCAACGTTAGCCAATCCATACCCAGAATTATATCAAACTCATCAAATGGAAACAACATCAAATTGGCTAGGAAACAACTATCCCCAATCATCAATGGACAATTCTTGCACACTTTATCAACCAACACATACTTGCCTAAGGGGTTCAATACTCTAATTACAAATTCAGTAGACTCTACAGACAAAGTCTTACTAGATACTAAATTCACACATACATAAGAATGAGTTGATCCCGGATCTATCAATGCAATAACTTTAGTATCATAGAGAGTAAAAGTACCAGTGACAACATCTGGAGATGAAGCCTCTTCACAAGCGCGAATAGCATAGGCTCGTGCAGGTACTTTGGCATTAGATCTTGCAGCAGTGTCTCGTGTTACACCTCTACCACCACTTAGATTACCGTGTTTTTAAGTGGTCTACCTCTAGCTGAAGTATTACTCAGCCTCGTGTTCTAAGCGTTATCTTTTTCAGCTAACCTTGGACAATCTTTAATAAAGTGATCTCATGGACTACAACTGTAACAAGTTATGTTATTACTTTTCTCTCAACAATCTCCAAAATGTCGTCTTCCACATTGTTGACACTCAGGCCTAACATCTTTTATGTTACCAACACTCGATACCGATGTGACTTGAGCTTTAGGGTTGGTATATTACTTCCCGTGATCTCTATTATGATATCCTCCAAAAGTTGTCGATTGGTTAAAATAGTCTCTAGATTTCTTTGATGAATAATGATAAGATTTATTTATTGATCTTTTCCTCAAATCTCTTGCCTATGAATCAGCTTTTCTTTTTTTTTTTACTGAGATCTTCGGCTTTACACGCCCTCTCAACCAATACTACAAATTCTTTTAGTTCAAGTATCCCAACTAACAGCTTTATATCTTTATTCAACCCGTCAACAAATCTTTTACACATGATTTTCTCAGTAGACACAATACGAATTCTTTTTCGTAACAGTGACAATCATTCGACCCTGTTTCAATTCTAAAAACTCTTTATGTTTCTGATCGAGGAATTTCTGGCTTATATACTTTTTTTAAAACTCAGTCTGAAAGAATTTCCAGGTAACCTGTTCTCTTGGAACTACCAATGTTAACATTTTCCACCAGTGATATGCATTATCTCTAAGCAAAGATACTACACATTTGATACATTCTTTTGGAGTACAAGACAATTCATCAAATACTCTGATTGTGTTCTCGAGCTAGACTTTTATTCTTTTGCATCATCATCAATTGTAGCCTGAAACTCTTAAGCCCTATGTTTACGAATCTTATTCACTGGTGGCCTACTCAATTGGATTGGATCTATTATTTGTGGCACAGTTGGGATTTGTTGAGGAACATGTAACATCCCGAAATAGGACCTAGTCGGAATAGTGGTTTTGGACCACAAATCTGACATCAAAATATTTATTTTATGATTATTATGAGGCCTAGAATATGAGTATATGGATGTCTGAAAGTGTCATGAAGAAATTCTTGGAGTAAGGTGTTCAATTGGAAATTAGGGACTAAATTGAATAAATTGTAAAACTTGATTTCTGGAAGCAATTTGTATGAAATTGCTTTGGATTATGAATTAGAAGGTCTTGGAGAGCAATTTTCCCAATTTTTAAGTTTTTTGACAAAAATGGGCTTGCATGGTTGAAATTTTAAAGAAATGGCATGAGGGTATTTTGGTCATTTGGCTTTTTAATGAATTAAAATGGAAAAAATCAAGCCAAAATCAGCCATTCTTCTTCTCCATGCTGCCGAAATTCTCTTGTCACCATAGCTAGGGCTTTCAAGCTTTCCAAGCTCAATAGTAAGTGCTCCCAAGCCCTGTTTTTCATGCTCTTTGTATTTTTAAAATCCTGGTAGCTTGCTCTCTCCATTTCTACCCATATTTCATGCTAGGGTTCATGTTTAAAAATTTACCCATCCATGAGTTGCTTGTATTTTGGTGGATTATGGAAGAATATGAAAGATGAATGTGCATTAAACATCTTTTCCTAGTTGATTTTCATGAAAAACCCTTATAGGGACTATTTTGCAAAGGATGTAAATATGTGGTAGAAATGAGAAAATAATGGAATATGGGGCTACCATAAGAAAGAAAAGTGTTCATCTAGGCTTGGGTAAGATAGAAATTGCATGTGTTTCATTATACAAGCCTAGGGACTAAATCGTAAAAATGTCAAAGGTTAAGGGCAAAACGGTCATTTGGACCTGGGGTGGATGTTAAACTTGAAATGCATAATGTAGTCTATTAATAAGTTAATTTTGTTGATATAGACCTCGAGGAACAAATTCTGGAGGTCGATCATGGTAAACGCAAGGTTTCAGAATAACCGAAACATAACTCTAAAATGAATACCAAGTAAGTTCGGATAACTTAAAGTAAACCCCTAATATGCATAATTGTATGATTTATGAATGCATGATGGTTGCATTTATTATTGGCATGAAATATCATAGAAACGCATATTTGATGATAACATGTGAAAAATGTCTCGGTTGAGGTTGAAAAAGGGAATTCGATGGACAAACCCTGTTTGACATGTGAACTGAGATCCTGCATGTGTTGCAGTAAGGATTTAGCCTAGACGGGTAATCTGTGATCTCAAGTATGAAAAGGATCTAGCCCGAACGGGTGTTCCTTGAATGATCAATCCTCCTAAAGAATATGTGTGCATTAAGGATTTAGCCCGGACGGGTAATCTGATTAGGTTCTGAATTTAGCCTGGACTGGCAATTCAGATCCGAGCTCATTAAGGGTGTTTGTCATTATAAGGGATTTAGCCTGGACTGGTAATCTCGACATCACCTTATAAGTTCATGATATGGGGGATTTAGCCTGGACTGGTTATCCTGCCATGAGATGTGAGATTCGCGGGAGTGCATATATGTGAAATGATCATTCGTAAGAATCGAATGATAATGGGCATTCCATCGAGATTTCCTAAAAACTCAACGGGATTAATATGATGTATGTCAATAAGATGTTGAATGATGAGCGCATCTACATAAATTACATGATGCATTGTTATGTGACTAACTCATTGATTGAGTGCATGTGATAAGGAACCATTTCATAATTGATGATTTCATGATTTAAATATGGATGTATGCTAATTACTCGGTAAGTTTACTTTCTGGTTATTCGAGCTTACTAAGCATGTAAATGCTTATCCCTTTCTTTTTCCCTGTTCCACAGAGCTCGAGGACTCATAAGGACTGGAAGACAATTGGAGAGTCAACACACTATCAATTAGACAAGCTTTGGTATAAAGACTTTGTTTATTTTGTTCAATGGCATGTATGGTATTTTTGAGTATTTTGTTATATGTGTCATTTGATCTGCCAAATGAAGGCATGTAAAAATATGTTTATCTCTTTGTATATGGCCACGAAAATTGGCTTAATTGAAGTAGGCTATGGCCTACAAATTTATGTCTGGTTTTATTTACAAGTGATAGGTTGTTACCAATTGGCAATGAGTCACATGAACGGGCCAATTTTGGACGAATTAAAGTGACATGGAAACCCATAAACACTAAATGGAAAATAACCTTTCATGTATGAAACCCATGATATGAGGTTTCTGTACAACTAGTTTTATTAAGATTATTTACAAGTGTATAATCATGTTTTCCTTCAAACTTGGTAACCAATAAGTACAAGTAGTAAAAAGGGGTGACTAAAGGCTTGGAAATAGCCTATTAGAGTCCACATGGTTAGACACACGGGTGTGTGTCTAGGCCATGTGTGACACACGGCTCTCCTTCATGGGTGTGTGCTATGGCCGTGTGTCCTCTGCACTTAAAATTTTAGCTCAAGGTTGTACACGGGTAGGCCACATGGGCGTGCGCCATGGCCGTGTTAAAAAGGCAATGTCGTCCACGGGCAGGCAGCACGGGTGTGTGTCATGATCATGTTGATAAGTCAGTGTTGCCCACGACTGAAGGGCCTGGGCGTGCCCCAAGCCACACGGGCGTGTGAATCCACACGACCCATCTACATAGGCGTGTGACACTATATGATAAGGAAAATTTTCTGAAGAGCCCAAGGTCTATCGAATGTGCCCGAATTTGTCTCGCATTGTCTCTAGGTATGTTATAGGTCTTGAAGGCTTATATAAAGGACGAGATATTCATGGTTGAAAGGTTTTAAATTTTGAACAAAAATTTATGACCCAAATAGTGTGTTTCAAGTGCAAAGCTTCGGTAATGCCTCGAACCTTATCCCGGCGTAGGATACAGGGAGGGGTGTTACATATATTGGTAACAGAGCCAGGTTTTGTCGGTTCTAGGACTACCATAGAGGATGTTAAAGTTCGCTATACATGCCATTTTTCTAATGTTTATAGTGTGACGTCTCCTAATTGTTTAAACTATTTTGAATATAGTGAATGCTTCCAATCAAGCACAAGATGAGTCTGAGGGAGCCGAGAGCCATGCTTTAGATTCCGTACACCGTGTAACACCCCTATCCCGTAACCGCCACCGGAATAGGTAAGGGGCATTACCGGACTTGTAACTCATGTCAAAACAGTAAAATTGTGAACTTTTTCTTGAAATAAAGATCATTCATTTAAATAAGTACTAAGTACAGCCAGGGATAAAAATTTAAACTTCTCTAAGTAAACATTCAAAAGATGCCATTTTCGCATGGCTTATATACATTAACCAAAAATATTCTTCCGCCACTAGTCTATTCTATACATGCCATAAAATAATTCTAAACAAAACAGTAACAAGCAGTGGATAGTGATAGTGTGACTAGTTGCTGACAATCCCCGAGCCTGTAGCTTCACAATGAGATCTATAAAACAGAGAAAACAAAGTAAACGGAGTAAGCATTACGATGCTTAGTAAGTTTTAAGCAGTGTCAACAAATAACAACCAAATTATAACATAGTTGTTCGTATTTTTATTTCACTCTTCCTTCGGGCATACCATCCCTTTACCGAATATGCACATCTCATCATATACAATCGGCAGATAAACTTTCACATAAAAGTGAGCTCATGTGACATAGATATATTGTATGATTTCACATAACCTCTCACACTGATCCGATATCACATAATCATAGGAATAGTCTCATAGATTGCTCTCGTATGCATCACATAACTACCTTATGATTTAGTTCAAATCAAGCTCACATATAAACTTGGAGTACACACCTGTTTAACCTTTCGCATTGAATATATTTATAAGCAATTCTTATTACGAAGTCTTATAGCTTTAACCTCTACTCAGATTATCGGCGAGACCTTTAGCTCAGACGAAATCTCCACACGAAGTTATCGGGTCTTACCCGGACAAAATCTCCACACGTAGTCATCGGGTCTTACCCGGACATAATCTCCACACGTAGTCATCGGGTCTTACCCGGAATATATTTCCAAGTTTCATGTACATTTAATCACATGTTACAACATTCACATCGACTGTCATATTTGTAATTCATTTGCCTCATCAAATATCTAATAATACACACCTTTCACATTTGGTCGTTCAGCCACGATATACGCACATCGCCTACATATTTCACACTAGCCATTCGGCTTTACCACATATACATATCTCATACATATTTCACACTGACCATTCGGCTTTACCACATATGCATATCTCATACATATTTCACATTAGCCATTCGGCTTTACCACATATGCATATCTCATACATATTTCACATTAGCCATTCGGCTTTACCACATATACATATCTCATACGTATTTCACATTAGCCATTCGGCCTTATCACATATATGCATGTTCATATTCATCACATTGGCCATTCGGCCTTAACACATATATGCATGTTCATATTCATCACATTGGCCATTCGGCCTTATCGCATATATACACATAAAATCCTAAATCAAAATATAAATTTTCATGTATTCACATCACAATTATCCAAATATACTTCACATACCACATATACTATCATGTATACACTTTGTCTTGGCCGAATCTACATCAATCATTTTCCAACGAATAATTCAATTTCACGCCATACTATCATTTCATATTCGAATACTCATAAACTTACAATTTCACAAATTTTAATATCAAAGATCCATCTAACACTCATATATCATTTTACAATATCACGATTTAGAATTCACGTATGGGTTTAATCAATAGCATATGAGCAACTAAAACAAGTTTTATCCATGTTTACAACAAAATCACATATTCACTACGAGCTGTTTTCCTGAGCAATAGTCACTAAATTATTTATAACTGGAGCTACAAAACTCCAAATCACTTGCCGTTAATTTTCCATGAATATAGACTTGTATATCTTCCATCCATAAAATTTCCAGAATTTTAGGTTTGGCCAATCAATACCAGATTTTTCTTAAGGTTTCCCCTGTTTCACTGTTTGACTAATCTGACCACTCTTCACTACGAATCAAATTTTTCATTGTACAGAATTCAAAATGTGTTATATTTGATTTCATTTGAAACTATACTCATTAAGGAGTCTAAGCATATAAATTTTATCTTATAACCATTTTTTTACAAATTATAATGATTTTCTAAAAACAGAACAGGGGATTTCGGAGTCATTCTGACACTGTCCCACACAACTTTAAATATCTCTTTATAGGAAATTTCTTTGCTTACACGGTCTCTTTTATAAGAAACTAGACTAACTAGGCTCTGATTACATATTTTATTCAGCCTATAATTCCACACCAACAATTTATAGTGATTTTCTAAAATCACGTTACTGCTGCTGTCCAAAGCAATTTATTACAATTTGCTCTTAAATTTCCAAGTCCAAACACTTATGAACTTACCATTTGAGTTTAAGACATATCATGGCCACATCATATCTTATTAAATCAACTCATTATGTCCTATTATGATTGAATTTACTCAACGTTTAATCACTTAAAACTTACCTCGGAAGTTGTCGAACGATTTCAACGGCTATTCGATTACCTTTTCCTTTCCCCTATCCAACTTTGATCCTCTAAGCTCTTGAGCTAAATCAAACAAATTTAATTCCCAATCAAACATAGTCATACGGCATCCATATACATTTTAAAATCAATTCATTTGAATCAATTGACCACTTAAGTCTATTATCGTTCGTTTTCAAATTTGTGTACTTGATAAGTCACATTAAACAATTGTATATGTAACTTTAGCACATATTTATATTCGAATGTCTCACTGACACAAGGCGTATACATAAGGTATCAACATACATATAAATATATTTTAGTCGATTACTTAAGTTATGCACAACATGTATGTATATACACTCTCATATTCATTATTATAAATGTTGCCGAATACTCATTTAATAATCAACTCATATATTCATACATGGACGATTTGAAGTTTCCTTTAACCAATTATATAATCGGCAATGGCTACAATAACTTATCAAGCCTTAGAAACTTCTTTAACCCTTTTAACTTCATCTTATTACCCCTAAAGTCCGAATGCACACATAACAAAATATAATGCCAAAACGCCATTAACTAATAAAATCACACATACACAATTTATATACAAATTTCATCCTCACAATGTATATAATTCATTCGGCCATTCATCACTCACCTAACAAAATTTCATATCAAATTCCTATGACCAATCACACCTATACTTACATTCCAATATTCGTAATATTCAAAATCACATTCTAAATAAAATAGTCATGAACAATGCCGAATCCTTAAGTGTTCAAACATTTTTTTTTACTTAACTCAAAACATATAAACAACATTTGTTCAAGACATCAACCCTCTTTCATTTCGGCTATTACTAATATAAACATTCACAAATCATATTCTTAGGAAGACCGATTTCTTTCCATAACACATTCATCATCAATACTTAGATGAAACAACCAAAATCTCTTCCTTTATACCCTAGCCGAATGCTCCAATCATCCATCAAAATTACAAATTTTAGCATGGGCTAAGTAAGAACCATGATTATTTACCTAAAACAAGTTAAAATTTCACAATTTGACATAATATACTAACCTTTTTAATGACTCAAGTGACCAAAAATTCTTCCCCTCCTTTGTTTCTTCTATTCGGCCAAGTTGAACAACAAAGAAAGAACTTTTTTTTCCTCCCCTTTCTCTAGTCACGGCAATGGGGAGTAAGACAACTTTGGTTTCTCCTCCCACTCCCCTCATATTTTATTATTCTTCCCACACATATTAGCGTAAAATGTCTATAATATGTTTTACCCCATAGCATGGCCGGCCACCATCTAGATTTTTGGCTAATTTGACATGCAAACCCTTCTTTTATACAACATGCATTAATAGGTCCTTATAGATTAACCTATCGCATTTCAAAAGTGTCACACATAAGTCCTATTACTAAATTCACATGAAATCGACTAAATCGAAGCTTAAAACTCTCACACATTCATATTCACATATAATAAACATAAAATATGACGGCTAATTATTTTTATGACTCAATTTTGTGGTCCAGAAACCACTTTTCGACTAGGGTCAAATTAGGGGTGTCACACAGCGAGCTGTATCTAGTAGTAGTACAAGGTTGATGTCAGAAGGCTAAGAAGAGGCTCGAGCTACCTTCTTTGATATGATGGATGAATGGTTTGGGGATTACCTAAGAAATTGCCCTAATATACCAAGACCTGCCTCGCCCCCTAGCCAAACTGATGAGGATGTGCCACGAGGTATGGCACAAGTGAGAATTGGTAAAGCCCCGGTAGATAAGTTTAGAAAGTATAGGGCTGAGGTATTTAGAGCAAAAGTTGATGATGACGCTGAAAGAGCTGAGTTCTAGATCGAGAACACTACGCTGGTGCTAGATGATTTGTCATGCACACCTGAGGAATGTTTGAAGTGTGCTATGTCCCTTTTGAAGGACACTGCATAAAATTGGTGGAAGACCGTATCCTCGATAGTGCCGAAGGAAAATATTACTTGGGATTTCTTCCAAGTAGAGTTTAGGAAGAAATATATTAGCCAATGGTTTTTGGACTCGAAGCGAATGGAGTTCCTGGAACTCAAACAAGGGAACAAGACTGTAGCAGAATACGAGAGAGAGTTCGTACGACTAAGTCAGTATGCAACTGAATGGGTCCCAACTGAATCAGAAATGTGTAAACACTTTGAGGAAGGTCTGAATGAAGATATCAAGTTGTTGATTGGGATCTTGGAAATATGAGAGTTTGCCGCATTGGCTGATCGAGCCAAGAAGGCCAAAGAACTTAATAACAAAAGAAAACAAGCTAAGAGAGAGGCTCGAGCTGCGAGCAAGAGGTCTAGCGGTAAAACACTCTCATTCTCCACGAAGGAAGCCAGGAGCTTCCATGAGCACTCCACTTCGTCAGTGGGATATTCGAGTAGATCGAGAAGCTCTAAACGATGAAGTCAAAAGTCTTTCTCCCCGATGGTGACTAGTGTGGGGAGTGTAGATGATCAAAAACCAAAGTGTAAGAGCTGTAACAAATTTCACTTCGGAGAGTACCGAATGAAGAGCGGAGCATGTTTTAGTTGTGGTTCTTTTGATCACTTTCTCAGAGACTGCCCGGAACGAGCCGAAAAAGAAGTGGAAATAGCCCCAAAGTCGAGTGCTCCCATTCCACGAGGTAGACCTCCGAGATACCTTGGGAGTACTAGTGGCAATCGAGTCATGACAAAAGACGCTGCAAAATAAGAGGTTCGAGCCCCGAAAAAAATGTATGCGATACGTGCTCGAGAGAAAGCCTCTACTCCTGATGTTATTATGGGTACTTTCTCTCTTTTTAATACAAGTGTTGTTGCTTTAATTGACCTAGGGTCAATGCATTCATATATCTGCATGAGATTGGCGTCTAGTATGAACATATCTATTGAACATATAGAATTCATCATTAGAGTGTCGAACCCACTAGGCAGATCCGTCCTAGTTGATAAAGTATGTAAGAATTGTCCTTTGACGATTCAAGGTCATTGTTTTCTGGCTAACCTTATGTTGTTACCATTTGATGAATTTGATGTAATACTGGGTGTGGATTGGTTAGCCCTTCATGATGTAACTGTGAATTGTGGTAGTAAGTATATTAAGTTAAAATGCCCGGATGGTAAGATTCTACAGATCGAATCAAGAGAATTGGGTCCGCCGCCGACTGTAATCACGACAATGGTTGCCTAGAGATATATGAGGAAAGGATATGAAGCCTACCTTGCATTTGTACTGAATACTAAGGAAATAGAGTTGAAGATCGAGCCCGTGCCGATAGTATGTGAGTACCCGGATGTGTTTCCGAAGGAATTATCTGGATTACCTTCTGAAAGGGAGATAGAGTTTGGTATTGAATTGGTGCCAGGGACGACTCCCATTTCTATTACCCTGTACAGAATGGCACCTACTGAGCTGACGGATAAAGGATTCACTAGGCCAAGTTTTTCATCTTGGGGTGCCCTTATGTTGTTCTTAAAGAAGAAAGATGGTTCGATGAGGCTATGTATCAATTATCGGCAACTGAACAAGGTGACTATCAAGAATAAGTATCCTTTACCAAGGATCGATGATTTGTTTGACCAGCTGAGAGGAGCCACCGTATTCTCCAAGATAGACTTGAGGTCTAGCTATTATCAGTTGCGAGTTGAAGACTCGGATGTACCCAAGACAGCTTTCAGAACGAGGTATGGCCATTATTAATTTCTTCTCTTGCCATTTGGGCTGATGAATGCACTGGCTGTGTTTATGGATCTAATGAATAGGATCTTTTGGCCATATTTGGATAAGTTTGTCGTTGTGTTTATTGACGACATTTTGATCAACTTTAAAGATGAGATAGAGCATGCGAAGCACCTGAGAATTGTGTTGCAGACCTTGCGGGGAAAGCAACTTTATGCTAAGTTTAGGAAGATTGAGTTTTGGCTTTAGGAAGTTGGATTTTTGGGTCATATAGTCTCGGATGAAGGGATTCGAGTTGATCCAAGTAAGATTTCTGCAATTGTCGAATGGAAATCGCCTAAGAATGTAACTGAGGTTAGAAGCTTTTTAGGCTTAGCCGATTACTATCGAAGGTTTGTAAAAGGATTTTCCATGATAGCGACTCCGATGACGAAGCTGCTACAGAAAGATGTTAAGCTTGAATGGACGGAGAAGTGTCAGCAAAGTTTTGAAAAGTTAAAAACATTGCTTATCGAAGCTCCTGTTTTAGTGCTACCTGAACTGGGAAAAGAATTTGTGGTCTGTAGTGATGCATCCTTAAACGGATTGGGTTGTGTGGTTATGCAAGATGGCAAGGTGATAGCCTATGCTTCATGGCAATTGACGCCTCACGAGAAGAATTATCCAACCCACGACCTAGAGCTTGCCACTATTGTATTTGCCTTGAAAATTTGGAGGCATTATTTGTATGGCGACATTTGTCATATATTCACATACAACAAGAGTTTGAAATACTTGATGACTCAAAAAGAATTAAATTTGAGACAAAGGAGATGGTTAGAATTAATTAAGGATTATGATCTGATTATCGACATTTACCCGGGAAAGGCGAATGTGGTCGCCGATGCATTGAGTAGAAAATACCTGTATGCTTTGATAGCCATGGATACTCATTTGACATTGCTTGATGATGGTTCAGTTTTAGCCGAGCTGGAGGCTAGGTCGACATTTCTGTAGGAAATTCATGACGCTCAGCTTAAAGATGATGACTTGTAAGCAAATAGGGCTCAATGTGAGTCTAGTGTTGAGTCAGATTTCTGAATTAGTCCTGGCAGATGTTTAATGTTTAGAGATAGGGTTTGTGTACCGAAAGACAATGAACTTATTTGGAAGATTTTGTAAGAAGCACATAACAGTCGTTTGTCTGTTCACCTGGGAAGTACCAAGATGTACAATGATTTAAAAAAGATGTACTGGTGGAACGACATTAAAAGAGATGTTTCTAAATTTGTATCGAAATGCCTGGTATGTCAGCAAGTTAAAGCTGAACATCAAGTGCCCTCAGGTTTGTTACAGCCTGTAATGGTTCCCGAATGGAAGTGGGACAGAGTTACCATGGACTTCGTGACTGGATTACCTTTGACTCTAAAAAAGAAAGATGCCATATGGGTTATAGGGGACAAATTGACAAAGTCAGCTCATTTTATCTCGGTAAGGACAGATTATTCCCTTGATAGATTGCCCGATTAGTACATTTCTGAGATAGTAAGATTACACAGAGTACCACTGTCGATTATTTCAAACAGAGACCCGAGGTTCATTTCATAATTCTGGAAGAAGTTACAAGAAGCCTTGGGTACAAAGTTGAGCTTTAGCACAGGTTTTCACCCTCAGACCGATGGTCAGTCTGAGCAGATGATTCAGATTCTCGAGGACATGTTGCGTTGTTGCATCCTCGAATTTCAGGGTAGCTAGGAAAAATACCCACCATTGGTACAATTTTCCTACAACAATAGTTTCCAAACTAGTTTGAAGATTGCACCTTATGAGGCCTTGTATGGTAGGAAGTGCCGAACTCCATTGTACTGGACAGAACTCAAGGAAAATCATATTCATGGAGTTGATCTGAATAAAGAAATTGAAGAAAAAATTAAAGTGATACGGGATTGTTTAAAAACAGCATCAGATAGGCAAAAGTCTTATGTTGATCTGAAAAGAAAGGAAATTGAGTTTCAAGTTAGAGATAGAGTATTCTTGAAAGTATCTCCATGGAAAAAGGTATTGAGATTTGGTTAGAAAGGTAAACTGAGTCCACGATTTATCAAACCGTACGAGATCACCGAAAGAGTTGGACCGTTAGCCTATCGTTTGGCGTTACCACCCGAACTTGAAAAGATTCATGACGTGTTCCATGTATCAATGTTAAGGAGATAACGATCAGACCCCTCCCATGTGATTTCGCCGACTGAGATTAAAAATCAACCGGACATGACTTATGGAGAGGAACCGGTTAAGATATTGGCTCATGAAGTTAAACGGTTGAGAAATAAAGATGTGGCTCTTGTAAGAGTTCTATGGCATCGACATGGTTTAGAAGAGGCTACATGGGAGCCGGAAGAAACCATGAGAAGTCAATATCCGAATCTGTTTTCTGGTAACACTTTCGAGGATGAAAGTCCCTAAGGGGGGAGAAATATAACATCCCGAAATAGGACCTTGTAACACCCCTATCCCATAACCGACACCGGAATAGGGGGTGTCACCGGATAGACAGAACATTATAGAACAATACAGAATCATAGATATCATATATCATTATTATAGAAACATTCACCACCAATTCATTCATCAATGTGCTCTACGAGACCTAAAACATACATTTAAGAAAAGGTCGAAACTAAACCGAACCTATTTAGAATTTTCAGAACTTAATCAAATATTTCAAAGCTGTCAAAGCCACATGCCCGTGCGACTCGACCTTGTGATTTACACCTGCATAAGCCACGCCCATGTGATCCAACCGTGCCAAAAAAAGGTCCTATACTGACATTTTCACACGGCCAACAGACACGACCGTGTGCCATGACCGTGTGATACCTAACTAGCTACTGACTTAAGCCCACGGCCATAAGGCACGCCCATGGCCTCTGGCCGTATGGCATAATGCAGGCTTGATTTAAGCCAATTTGCCTCACCTTTAAGGGGTCAATCTGACAAGCAATGCTAAATAACATTCATACAACAAATTTTCAGCCAATTTTATACTCAAAACATGCTTCATTACAACTATCTCGTCATCATTCAAAAACCCATTCAAAACCATGCCAAATCTTAACACAAACATACCATTTTCTAGCCAACTCTCATGGCTTAACATATATACAATTCAAAACTTAATACATGGATATTCTAGCCTATACATGTCATACTTTAAAATATTTACACTTTCAAAAGTACCAATATGAGATCGATAGTGTGGTGACAATCCTCAACTATCCCCGAGCCTTTAGTAGCTACGATAACTGTAAAATAGAAAGTAACCACACAGAGTAAGCTACAAAGAGCTTAGTAAGTCAAATGCAATTGCACAACTAGTATAGCATATAAGTAACAATTCATGGTCATAATTCACAACCGTCTTATAGATTATTTCCTTATTTCACAGAAACATTGTCTTTTCTATTCAGGAATCTGGTACGATACAAACGTACCTGTGCAAATTATACATTCCATATGTTTATTTCCATATCTCATACTTTATGATCAAACAATTCAGAAACGGAATAGATATTCACATACAGGTACAATGCCAACGTTCCAGACGTGGTCTTACATGTAATTCAGTATCGAAGCCTCTGTCCTAGATAGGGTCTTACACGAAATCTCAAATCGAGGCCTTTGTCCCAGACATGGTCTTGTAAAATATCACAGATCAATGTCTACGTTCTTTTAAGAACATAAAAAGCTTCTCATACACCAGCATATTATCAGAGATTATTCATCAAGCTCTCAAGGCCGTCCAATACAGATCACAATTTATATACGCAGAATTTAAATCAACTTAATACATAAGTGTAATTTGACTTACCTCGTACAAATTTCGGACAAACCGAGTCAACTATTCAACTACTTTAGATTTCCCTCGATCTAAATCTGATTTTCTTTGTTCTTGATCTAATACAATTCAAATTTAACCATTCAATCATTTATTTCATTCAAAATAATCCATGAACACATATTTAGGGCACTTTACATTTTAGCCCTTATATTATCACACTTTGACAATTTAGTCCATTTTTCACAAAATTACAAATATGCATTATTCATCAATACTATAACTTGGCTAAATATACAAGGCTTCCATAAAACCCCAAATAACACATTTAATTCATAATTTAGTCCTTCAAAACCTTATTTTCACAATTTAGCTCAATAAGCTCTATTTCATCAAAATTCAAAGAAAAAGCTTAATAATCTCATACATATCTTTCATATTCCATATAAAAACATCATAAAGTTCATATAATCATAAATGGCACATTTCATAATCTTCAACAAAAAAAGAAATTCAGACATGGGTTTTGAAGAACACGAAGCAACGATCACAGAAACGTAGAAATTATCAAAAACCGAACAAATTTCATACCTCAATTTAGCTATCAAAGTGCCGAATATACAAAAGCTTCAAACCCTTCTTCTTTTGCTAATTTTCGGCTAACATGCATGAAAATAAAGTCATCTTTATTTTTTTATTATTTAATATATCATTTATACACTTTTTACCATTTTAGCCTTGTTAATAAAACATTAATTTCCATTCGCTAATGTCCATAATTGTCCATACCATATAAAAATGGTCTAATTACATCTTAAAGACCTCATATTTAATAAGACAAATCAATTAGGCACTTTAGCAAATAGAAAGCTACTTTTGCATTTACTGCGATTAAGAGCTTTTTCATAATTAAGCACAGAAACAGACAAATTAAATCAGAGAAATTTTGCAGATATAAATTCACATATCATAGACACAGAAAATAATATTAAAATATTTTTCAAACTCAGATTTGTGGTCCCAAAGCCATTATTCCGACTAGGGTCAAAACCGGACTGTTACAATTCTCCCCCCTTACGAATTTTCATCCCTGAAAATCTTACCGTTAAACAGATTCGAATATTGTTGTCTCATTGAATCTTCAGGCTCCCATGTAGCCTCTTCTACTCCGTGTCTATGCCACAGCACTTTGACTAACGAGATTCTCTTATTACGTAATTCTTTGATCTCTCGAGCTAAGATTCAAATCGGCTTTTCTTCATAAGTCATATCAAACTGAATTTTAATCTCAGACGGTGAAATTACATGAGAAGATTAGATCTATACCGTCGAAGCATCGATACATGAAATACATTATGATTTTTTTCTAACTCAGATGGTAGCCTCAATCTATAAGCAACCGGCCCAATTCGATCGATGATTTCATACGGTCCAAAGAACCTCATACTCAACTTCCCCTTTTTACCAAATTGGAATAGTTTCTTCCACGGAGATACTTTCAAAAACACTTTATCACCGACCTCAAATTCAATATCTTTTCGTTTTAAAGTTGCATAAGATTTCTGACGATCAGAGGTAGCTTTCAAACTATCTCAGATTACTTTCACTTTCACTCTCTGTTCTGTTTCTTTTATCAAACCAATGTCGTATATCTTATTTTCACTGACCTCAGACCAGTATAACGGAGTTCTACACTATCTACCATATAAGCCTTCGTACGGTGCCATTTTTATACTCGATTAAAAGCTATTATTATAAGTGAATTCAATCAAAGGTAAATATTGTTCCCACGCACCTTCAAACTCGAGAATGCAACATCTCAACATATCCTCAAGTATCTGAATAATCTGTTCAGATTGACCATCCGTTTGCGGATGAAAAGCAGTGTTAAAATGCAATTTAGTTCCTAGAGCATCTTGCAATTTCCTCCAGAATCGTGATGTAAATCTCGGGTCTCTATTAGACACTATTGACAATGGAACACCATGCAATCTCACAATATCAGAAATATACAACTCAGCTAGCTTATCAAGTGAAAAATCAAACCAAATTGGAATAAAATGAGTTGATTTCGTCAAAAGATCAACTACAACCCAAATTGCATCTTTATTTTTTGGAGACAAAGGCAAACCCGAAACAAAATCCATGGTCACCCGATCCCATTTCCACTTAGGAATCATAATTGGTTGTAATAACCCAGATGACACCTGATGCTCAGCCTTAACTTGCTGACATATCAAACATCTCGAAACAAAGTCAGAAATATCTCTTTCCATTCCCGGCCACAAATATTGTAACACCCCAAACCCGACCCAGACGTTATGGCTAAATCTAACGTGCCACATTGAAGTTAAAAACCCATGTTTCGTTTTAGTGCGTTAAAAATTGACTTTTGTTAAGCTAACAAAGTGAATGGAAGCTAGGCACCAAGTAGGAATCTGTAACAGAGGAGGTGAGCCACGAAGGCTGCTTAAGTACCAAGCTCTTCGAATGGATCCAATCCTAGACATGCCCACTACCATTGCCACACTTGGTTATATCGATTTGAAATTTAATTAAGTGGGTATCTTTGAGAAATTGAATAATCATAACATTGTGTTGTTTGGAAAACAAGTGTCGTTTTGAGAACGCATTCTGAGTCTTGCCCATTTATTATCAACCAGTTTAAAGTTATTAAAAAAAATAATCCCAGAAAAGAAAGAAAATAAAGTTAAAATGGCCTTATTACAACCCAAAAATAATTAATAAATAAAACAAACTTTAATGAAAACCAAACACCTATTCAAAAGCCCAAAAGCGATCACCGTGGCCACTCTGAATCCCCTCCGGCTCGAAGTCCCCAAATCAAGGCTCACCTGCAAGGTTAAGGAAAGGGGGTGACTTTCGAAACTCAATGTGTAACAAGCCCCTTTTAGAGCCCAAAGCAATATCGACCTGCTGGGCCTAAGCCTAACTTCAATCTCAGCGTATACTGGGCCGAAGCCATTTCATATTTCATATTACTAGGCCGAAGCCTTTACTGTAAACGGTATGGCACATAGGCCCATTTCAATATCACATGTAATATCAATGAATGTATGCAAGCCCATTTGGGGAGACTACTCAACCCACCATCCGCTACTCTCCACCCGTACCAACCAACACACCATGTGGGGAATAACTCAACCCACCCAACCAACACACCATTGGCAGCATAGCTGCTTTATCGTATATCTGGAGGCCTAGCCTCTTTAATAACTGGGGCAAAGCCCTTTTCGATAAACTGGGGCAAAGCTCTTTTCAATAAACTGGGGCATAAGCCCTTTTCAATAAACTGGGGCATAAGCCCTTTTTCAATAAACTGTGGCATAAGCCCTTTTTCAATAAACTAGGGCATAAGCCCTTCTGCACTTCCTCCATCCATATAAAAACCCAACCCAATGCATTTATGAATAGATCATGTGCATATCATACAAATCATGCGCATATCATACATATCATGTGTAAATCATATCAATCATGTATATCAAAATCCCACGTATCAAATTATAAGTAAACCCTAGGGGTATAACGGTCATTTTTACCTAGGGGCAAAACAGTTATTTTCATAATATAAGGGTAATTTCATAATTTTACCAAATATTAGGGTTTTTCGTGTTCATTATTAGTTACTAACCATTCATATGTTTTAAATAGTGATTCTGGCCCATTTTTCCCGATACTGAGTTATTGGGCCAGAAAGCCCTAATGGGCCCTACATAGCCGATTTTGTTATCTAGGCCCATTTAGCCTATATTCCATAATGTTGTTACCAGTCTTAATGCATAATTTAACAGGTTTTCATTTTCTCGCAATTTTACCCAAATGGGCCCGAAAGCCCATTGGGCCCAACTTCAGCCCCTCGAAGCCCAACTTACCGTAATGCCAAAAATCGTGCTCTTACCTATTCCAATGATCCAGATCATCCACTTAGCAAATCTAACTAACCAATGAGCATTTGCTTGCTCACAAAATCCTCGAAATGCCAGAATTTCAGCATTTCGGCTTTTCGACATTTATCGTTTCAAGCTATGAAAAAGGGTTCGATACACACCTGTTTTGCAATATTCCTCGACGAGATCTCCTACACGATTTCTCCTATAATCAATCGTTAATAGATCAGCTCACAATAATAGAACCAAATCGAGAACCATCTATTAACGATACTTACACATTCGGCCACCCTCCATAATGGCCTTAGAATCCATACCTTTGTCGAAGTTGATGACTAGATCTAGTCACTCCGATGATCCCAGCTAATCCAAGTCGACACTACGCCTTGCAGCTCCTCCACAAGGTTCACCTACCCGAACGATTCCAATCCTGTGCTAACTCTAATTCAATGCAGTCCCAGCTCTAAAACACTAGCAGAAATCGCACTACAAGGATCCTAAGAATCGGCCACCAAGTCACCCAAGGGTGTTGTGCTTTCCGCTTTTGGGTCACTGAAGAAAAAGTGGTTATGGACCAAAAAAGAGTGTTGACAAAAGAGTTGAAAGGCTTTTTGAAATAACAAGAATTGGCTAAAAAGAAAAAGAACAAGTGTATACCTTTATAGATAAATCGACTTCCCTTGAATCCTTCGGGATTTGGCTTGTTGCTATTCGGTTAGCAATGAAAAGAATGATAGGTTCGGCTTTTACTATGAATGAAAGAGAGAAAGAATGAGAGGGAAAGAGTTTGTGGAAGAAATAATGGAAGAGAAATGAGAGGGATTTGCTTAAGAACAACCGGCACAAGTGAAAAGAAAGAAAAGAAAAAAAAAAGAGAAAAATACCACCCTAAAACCCCGATAGCCAAATTTGCTCTAAACCTTCCCCTTGACCGGCCACCACTTCTCCCATCTCAAATCTCCTAAAATCTCTCCTAGATACGGTCCCCCTTATCTCTCCATAATCCCTAAAATCTCTCCCCTTATCACTCCTTAATCCATGCACTTGATTAATTCAAACTCCTCCAACAGAATCCACTTGGGTTCCAACGCCTACCCTTCCTGCACATAAAAATAAATAACCTTATTTGCCAACACAGCGAATCGAACCCAGGTCTTCCTCTATGCTCCACACGCCATCTTTTTAAGAGCTTAATGGCGTCACCCTTGCCACTTTAGCAAAGCTCCTTTTGTGATACATTTTGCCCACAACTTTACATAAGGTCATCTAGCCAGTACCCCTAACTCTTAAGTACTAAATTCAAAAATTCAACTGGGTTTTGGCCAGCACATGGGCCTTCCATAAGCCCATTTACCTACTTAGATTATGAATTCCACAACCAAATACCAAATTTTAAAAAAACTCCACCAAAAAAATCGAGAATCGAGAAAAACCCAAAAATCAGGATGTTATAACTCTACCTTCCTTAAAGAAATTTCGGCCTCAAAATTTACCTGATCCAAACAGTTGAGGGTACTGCTGACACATCGCCTCTTCGGTCTCCCAAGTACCTTCTTTCTTGCCATGGTTCCTCCAAAGTACCTTCACTAATGGGACTAACTTCCTTCGCAACATCTTGACGTCGCGATAAAATATTTGCATAGGTTCCTCTTCAAAAGTCAAATCCGACGGTACTTTGATTTTTGCAACTGGCACGATATGAGTTGGGTCCGAACGATATCGCCTTAGCATGGACACATGAAAAACATCGTGAATACGATCCAGCTCTGGGGGTAACTCTAGTTGATAAGCCACCGGCCCTATCCGCTTAATAATTCGATAAGGCTCAATAAACCGTGGACTCAACTTGCCCTTCTTACGAAATTTCAATATCTTATTCCAAGGCGAAACTTTCGAAAAAACCATGTCCCCAACTGCATATTCAAAATCCTTACGCTTCAGATCGGCATAATACTTTTGTCGATCCGCTGCCTCCTTTAACAGATTCCTGATCACCTTAATCTTGTCTTCGATATTTATTACCAATTCCGGCCCAAGAACTTGCCTTTCCCCCAATTTTGCCCAACAAGTAGGCGAACGACACCTTCGCCCATATAGTGCCTCGTAAGGAGCCATCTGAATACTTGCTTGGTAATTGTTATTATACGCGAACACCGCCAATGGAGAATGGTCCTCCCAGCTGCCCCTAAACTCAATAACACAATTTCTCAACATGTCTTCTAAAATCTGAATGACCCTCTCTGACTGCCCATCCGACTGAGGGTGAAAAGCTGTACTGAAATCCAATCGCATTCCCAACGCCTCATGCAACTTCTGCCAAAACCGAGATGTAAACCTTAGGTCTCGGTCAGAAATTATCGATACTGGCACTCTATACAACCGCACTATCTCTGCCACATACAACTTAGCCAGCTTCTGAAGTGAATAATCAGTTCGGACGGGTATGAAATGGGTAGATTTTGTGAGCCTATCCACAATTACCCAAACCGAATCCTTCTTAGAAGGTGTCAACGACAACCCACCTACAAAATCCATAGTTACCCTTTCCCACTTCCAAAGTGGTATCTTTACCACCTGTAACAATCTTGAAGGTAGTTGATGTTCGGCCTTTACTTGTTGACAAGTCAAACATCTCTCCATAAATTCGGTTACTTCTCGCTTAAGTCCAGGCCACAATATAGCTCTCGCAAGTCTCGATACAACTTACTCCCTCTTGGATGCATAGCACAAGGTCCATTATGTGCCTCTTTCAAAATCATCAACCTCAAGTCAGAGTCCTTCGGCATACAAATTCTTCCTCGAAAACAAAGAACTCCCTCGCTATTTAACCCAAAGACTGGATTCTCCCCCTTCTCAACTTGTTGAATCCGAGAAACCAATGACTCATCCTCCAACTGTTGCTTCTTAATCTGCTCTACCCAAGTCGGTCTCTCTTGTAATTCTGCCAATAAGCTTCCATCATCATACAAACTTAGACGAGCAAACATTGCCTTCAACTCCGCCACAATCCTTCGACTTAACGCATCAGCCACGACATTTGCCTTTCCTGGATGATACTCGATCGAGTAGTCATAGCCCTTTAACAACTCTATCCACCTTCGCTGTCTAAGATTCAGCTCCTTTTGAGTCAGCAAGTACTTAAGACTCTTGTGATCAGTATAGATGATGCATTTCTCCCCATACAAGTAATGCCTCTATATCTTAAGTGCGAAAATCACTGCTGCCAACTCCTAGTCATGTGTAGGATAGTTCACCTCGTGAGGCTTAAGCTGTCGTGAAGCATAAGCGACCACTTTACCCTCTTGCATCAACACGCAGCCCAAACCTACATGTGACGCGTCGCTGTAAACAGTGAAATCCTTACAAAACTCTACTTGAATCAACACTGGCGCTTCTGTCAAAACCTTCTTCAGCTTCACAAAAGCCTCTTGCTGCTTATTCGTCCATACAAAAGGTGCTCCCTTCCTCATAAGTTTCGTTAACGGTGCTGCCAACACAGAAAATCCTTCCACAAATCTCCGATAATAACCTGCCAACCCTAGAAAACTTTAGATCTCTGTTATCGACTTCGGTGGCTTCCATTCTAGAATTGCCTCAATCTTTCAAGGGTCCACCTTGATCCCCTCAGCAGACACAACATGCCCCAAGAAAGTGACTTCCCTCAGTCAAAACTCGCACTTACTTAAACTTTGCATAGAGTTGCTTTTCCCTTAGCACTTGCAGCACAACACGAAGATGCTCATCATGCTTCTCGTCTGTTTCTGAATACACCAAGATATCATCAATAAAAGCGACTACGAACCGATCCAAATATGGCTGGAACACCCGATTCATTAAATCCATGAATGCTGCCGGTGCATTAGTCAAACCAAAAGGCATTACCAGAAACTCATAATGACCATATCGAGTCCTGAATGCCGCTTTATAAATATCCACTTTTTTGACTCTCAACTGATGATATCCTGACCGAAGGTCGATCTTAGAAAATACCGAGGCTCCTCTTAGTTGATTGAACAGATCGTCGATTCTTGGTAACGGATACTTGTTCTTGATCGTCAGTTTATTCAACTGTCGATAGTCTATACACATCCGCATAGTCCCATCTTTCTTCTTTACGAACAACACCGGTGTGCCCCACGGGGAAACACTTGGTCTTAGAAATCCCCTATCCAACAACTCTTGAATCTGAGCTTTCAATTCCACCAACTCCTTTGGTGCCATTCTATAAGGCGCAATGGACACAGGAGATGTACCAGGTAACAAGTTGATTCCGAACTCGACTTCTCTGCTCGAGGGTAATCCAAGAAGTTCCTTTTGGAATACATCTTGAAATTCCTTAATGGTCTTAACCGACTCTACCGTTATCTCCTTCATTTCAGTTTGACTTACAAAAGCCAAGTACGCCTCACAACCTTTCCTCATCAACTTCTCTGCCCTTAAAGCCGAAACAACATTGGACAAATAATTCCTTCGTTCCCCTATGACCATTATCTCCTCATCTTTGGCAGTTCTTAGTACCATTCTCTTTGCAGCACAATCCAAAGTTGCCTTATGCTTAGTTAGCCAGTCCATTCCTAAGATAAGATCAAAATCCCCAAATGGCAGCTCCATCAAATCTCCTTCAAAAATATTACCTTATGTCTCTAAAGGCATCGCCTTAAAGAGTTTATCTACCTTAACCAAGTGTCCTAAAGGGCTTATCACTGATACCCCACTCACAGTCTCTTCAGGAAGCACACCCAAATTCCCAGATACATTACAAGCAACATACGAGTGAGTGGAACCCACATCAATCAAAGTAGTATAAGGCGTGTTATGAATGAAGAACGTACCGGTCATAACATCAAGAGCGTCACCCTCCTCACGACGCCGTGCAGCATAAACTAATACCAGCTGTCGAGCTTCAACATGTCCAGCACCCCTGCCAGGTGCCCCACGTCCTTGTCCATTACCATTGCCACTTCTACCTTGCCCACGACCTCTCTGTGGTGGTGGTCCTCCTTGCTGTGGTTGGACATCCCTTTGCTCCGCACCTTTCGAGGACATTCTATGAACTTATGCTCATTGGACCCACATCAAAAACATGCTCCAGTTCGTTTCCAGCACTCCTCCATATGCACCTTACCACAGTCCCTGCAAACCTACGGTCTAAAAGTATTTACTGGAACTGCTTAAACCGGATCCTCCATCCTTGCTCTTTTAACATTCCGATTCGTAGCACTCGAGGGTCTAAAATCCTTTTTAAATCTGGGTCGATCCTTCTCACGATTCTGCCGCTCAGTCTGTTTTATCTCCTTGGCTATCTTAGCCTTCTCTACCAATGTAGCAAAATCACGCTCCCTCTGTGGAGCTATTAATATTCTAAGCTCATCGCGGAGGCCATCTTCAAATCGAACATTGTGTTCATACTCAGTTGCAACTATACCGCTGGCATATCGACTCAGCCTCAAAAATTCTGCCTCATACTCCGCGACAGTCTTATTACCCTGAGTCAGATTCAAAAATTCCTTCCGACGGGCATCCACATAACTAGCTCCAACATACCTCCCCTTAAAAGCAGTTTAGAACAATTCCCAGGTTACTCGCTCAACTGGGGTACTCTCCCTTACAGTGATCCACCATCGGTATGCCTCGTCACGTAGCAGCGACACAGCCCCCTTCAGCTTTTGCTCCACAGAGCAATCTAAATCGTCCATAATCCGCTCTGTTGCTTCTAGCCAATATTCAGCCACATTTGGGGCTACTCCAGATACGCCCCTAAAAACTTCTGCTCCGTTAGCCTGAAGTCGCTCGGAGATGGATCCCCTATTTACTGTCCCAGTGCTAGCTCCAGCAACTCTTTCTAAAACCCTTAACATGGCTTGGACAAAGCATCATCCCCCGCAGCCTGATCATAAGGCCTAGTCTCTGTTGCCTGTGGCACAGATGCCTCCTCAGCTGGCCTATGCCCTGAGGATAAAGATTCCGCTTTCACCCTTCCGCGACCACGGCCGCGGCCTCGTCCACGATTTCCTCTTGTACTCATGTCGACTTATCTGATTACGAATTTTATAATATTAGTATAATTTTCAATTATTTATTACGAAATGTCTTATGGAAATATAGCAGTTCAAGAATTGTTTTCGCATCGTCGTAGCCTAGCTACAGTTTCATTCCTACAGTTTTTTTCAGTTCTGCCCTATCTAAAGCATCATAGTAGGGTCTCAGTTCTATATATAGCATCAAATCATTATCACAGATCGTAAAGAGAATATACTTACAGACTTGGTTCGAGGAATTCAGTGCGCAAGTTCTTTCTCCAAACCAAAAACCACAAACCATGTATTTAATCACAGAAAATAGATTATCTTAAAATTTACAAAAAATATCTTTATTTTTGAAATTCTCGATTTTAGACCCGTTTTAAAAAAAACCTAGAAAAACTTAAACCATTTTACCATGTATACCTTCATAAAACATTTTTGAGAAAATCTTTTCAAAACTATTTCCAAAAAATACCCTTCTTGGTAAATTTTTTTTTGAAAAGTTTTTTGGACCCGACCCACAGCCGAGTTGTTGCAACCTAGGCTCTGATACAACTAAATGTAACACCCCAAACCCGACCCAGACGTTATGGCCGAATCTGATGTGCCACATTAAAGATAAAAACCCATGTTTCATTTTAGTGCGTTAAAAACTGACTTTTGTTAAGCTAACAAAGTGAATGGAAGCTGGGCACTAAGTAGGAATCCGTAATAGAGGAGGTGAGCCATGAAGGCTGCTTAAGTACCAAGCGCTTCGAATGGATCCAATCCTAGACATGCCCACTACCATTGCCACACTTGGTTCTATCGATTTGAAATTTATTTAAGTGGATATCTTTGAGAAATCGGATAATCATAACGTGGTGTTGTTTGGAAAACAAGTGTCATTTTGAGAACGCATTCTGAGTCTTGCCCATTTATTATCAACCAGTTTAAAGTTATTAAAAATAAAATAATCCCAGAAAAGAAAGAAAATAAAGTTAAAATGGCCTTATTACAACCCAAAAATAATTAATAAATAAAGCAAACTTTAATGAAAACCAAACACCTATTCAAAAGCCCAAAAGCGATCACCGTGGCCACTCTGAATCCCCTCCGGCTCTAAGTCCCCAAATCAAGGCTCACCTGCAAGGCTAAGGAAAGGGGGTGACTTTCGAAACTCAATGTGTAACAAGCCCCTTTCAGAGCCCAAAGCAATATCAGCCTGCTGGGCCTAAGCCCAACTTCAATCTCAGCGTATACTGGGCCGAAGCCTTTTCATATTTCATATTACTAGGCCGAAGCCTTTACTGTAAACGGTATGGCCCATAGGCCTATTTCAATATCACATGTAATATCAATGAATGTACGCAAGGCCATTTGGGGAGACTACTCAACCCACCATCTGCTACTCTCCACCCGTACCAACCAACACACCATGTGGGGAATAACTCAACCCACCCAACCAACACACCACTGGCAGCATAGCTGCTTTATCGTATATCTGGAGGCCTAGCCTCTTTAATAACTAGGGCAAAGCCCTTTTCAATAAACTGGGGCATAAGCCCTTTTTCAATAAACTAGGGCATAAGCCCTTTTTCAATAAACTGGGCAAAAGCCCTTTTGCACTTCCTCCATCCATATAAAAACCCAACCCAATGCATTTATGAATACATCATGTGCATATCATACATATCATGTGCAAATCATATCAATCATGTATATCAAAATCCCATGTATCAAATTATAAGTAAACCCTAGGGGTATAACGGTCATTTTTACCTAGGGGCAAAACAATGATTTTCATAATATAAGGGTAATTTCATAATTTTACCAAATATTAGGGTTTTCCGTGTTCATTATTAGTTACTAACCATTCATATGTTTTAAACAGCGATTCTGGCCCATTTTTCGCGATACCGAGTTATTGGGCCAGAAACCCCTAATGGGCCCTACATAGCTGATTTTGTCATCTAGGCCCATTTAGCCTATATTCCATAATGTTGTTACCAGTCTTAATGCGCAATTTAATAGGTTTTCATTTTCTACCAATTTTACCCAAATGGGCACAAAAGCCCATTGGGCCCAACTTCAGCCCCTCAAGGCCCAACTTACCGTAATGCCAAAAATCGTGCTCTTACCTGTTCCAACGATCCCGATCATCCACTTAGCAAATCTAACTAACCAATGAGCGTTCGCTTGCTCACAAGTCCTCGAAATGTCAGAATTTCAGTATTTTGGCTTTTCGGCATTTATCGTTTCAAGCTATGAAAAAGGGTTCGTTACATACCTGTTTTGCGATATTCCTCGACGAGATATCCTGCACGATTTCTCCTATAATCAACCATTAATAGATCAGCTCACAATAAAAGAACCAAATCGAGAACCATCTATTAACGATACTTACACATTCGGCCACCCTCCATAATGGCCTTAGAATCCATACCTTTGCCGAAGTTGATGACTAGATCTAGTCACTCCGATGATCCCAGCTAATCCAAGTCGACACTACGCCTTGCAGCTCCTCCACAAGGTTCACCTACCCAAACGATTCCAATCCCATGCTATCTCTGATTCAATGCAGTCCCAACTCTAAAACACTAGCAGAAATCGCACCACAAGGATCCTAAGAATCGGCCACCAAATCACCCAAAGGTGCCGTGCTTTCGGCTTTTGGGTCACTGAAGAAAAAGTTGTTATGGACTAAAAAAGGGTGTTGACAAAAGAGTTGAAAGGCTTTTGAAATAACAAGAATCGGCTAGAAAGAAAAAGAACAAGTGTATACCTTTATAGATAAATCGACTTCCCTTGACTCCTTAGGGATTTGGCTTGTTGCTATTCGGTTAGCAATGAAAAGAATGATAGGTTCGGCTTTTACTATGAATGAAAGAGAGGAAGAATGAGAGGAAAAGAGTTTGTGGAAGAAATAATGGAAGAGAAATGAGAGGGATTTTCTTAAGAACAATCGGCACAAGTGAAAAGAAAGAAAAGAAAAAAAAAGAGAAAAATGCCACTCTAAAACCCCAATAGCCAAATTTGCTCTAAACCTTCCCCTTGACCGGCCACCACTTCTCCCATTTCAAATCTCCTAAAATCTCTCCTAGATACGCTCCCCCTTATCTCTCCATCATCCCTAAAATCTCTCCCCTTATCACTCTTTAATCCATGCACTTCATTAATTCAAACTTCTCCAACAGAATCCACTTGGGTTCCAACGCCTACCCTTCCTGCACATAAAAATAAGTAACCTTATTTGCCAACACAGGGAACCGAACCTAGGTCTTTTTCTATGCTCCACATGCCACCTTTTCAAGAGCTTAGTGGCATCACCCTTGCCACTTTACCAAAGCTCTTTTTGTGATACATTTTACCCATAACTTTACATAAGGTCATCTAGCCAGTACCCCTAACTCTTAAGTCCTAAATTCAAAAATTCAACCGGGTTTTGGCTAGCACATGGGCCTTCCATAAGCCCATTTACCTACTCAAATTATGAATTCCACAATCAAATACCAAATTTTAAAAATACTTTACCAAAATATCGAGAATCGCAAAAAACCCAAAAATCAGGATGTTACAACTCTACCCTCCTTAAAGAAATTTCGGCCTCAAAATTTAGCTGATCCAAACAGTTGAGGGTACTGCTGATGCATCGCCTCTTCGGTCTCCCAAGTAGCTTCTTCCTTGCCATGGTTCCTCCAAAGTACCTTCACTAATGGGACTGACTTTTTTTGCAACACCTTGATGTCGCGATCAAGTATTTGCATAGGTTCCTTTTTGAAAGTCAAATCCGACTGTACTTCGATTTCTACAACTGGCACGATATGAGTTGGGTCCGAACGATATCGCCTTAGCATGGACTCAAGAAAAACGTCGTGAATACGATCCAGCTCTAGGGGCAACTCTAGTTGATAAGCCACCGGCCCTATCCGCTTAATAATTTGATAAGGCCCAATAAACCATGGACTCAACTTGCCCTTCTTACGAAATCTCAATATCTTATTCCAAGGTGAAACTTTCAAAAAGACCATGTCCCCAACTGCATATTCAAAATCCTTATGCTTCAGATCGGCATAATACTTTTGTCGATCCGCTGCCTCCTTTAACAGATTCCTGATCACCTTAGTCTTGTCTTCGGTATTTGTTACCAATTCTGGCCCAAGTACTTGCCTTTCCCCCAATTCTGCCCAACAAGTAGGCAAACAACACCTTCGCCCATATAGTGCCTCGTAAGGAGCCGTCTGAATACTTGCTTGGTAACTGCTATTATACGCGAACTCCACCAATGGCAAATGGTCCTCCCAGCTGCCCCTAAACTCAATAACACAACCTCTCAACATATATTCTAAAATCTGAATGACCCTATCTGACTGCCTATCCGACTGAGGGTGAAAAGCCGTACTAAAATCCAATCGCGTTCCCAACGCCTCATGCAACTTTTGCCAAAATCGAGATGTAAACCTTGGGTCTCGGTTAGAAATTATCGATACTGGCACTCTATGCAACCGCACTATCTCTGCCACATACAACTTAGCTAGCTTCTGAAGTGAATAATCAGTTCGGACGGGTATGAAATGGGCAAATTTTGTAAGCCTATCCACAATTACCCAAACCGAATTTTTCTTAGAAGGTGTCAACGACAACCCACTTGCAAAATCCATAGTTACCCTTTCCCACTTCCAAAGTGGTATCTTTACCGGCTGTAACAATCCTGAAGGCAGTTGATGTTCGGCCTTCACTTGTTGAGACGCCAAACATCTCCCCACAAATTCGGTCACTTCTCGCTTAAGCCCAGGCCACCAATATAGCTCTCGCAAGTCTTGATACAACTTACTCCCTCCTACATGCATAGTACAAGGTCTATTATGTGCCTCTTTCAAAATCATCAACCTCAAGTCAAAGTCCGTCGGCATACAAATTCTTCCTCGAAAACAAAGAACTCCTTCGCTATTTAACCCAAAGTCTGGATTCTCCCCCTTCTCAACTTGCTGAATCCGAGAAACCAATGACTCATCCTCCAACTGTTGCTTCTTAATCTGCTCTACCCAAGTCGGTCTCACTTGTGATTCTGCCAATAAGCTTCCATCATCATACAAACTTAGACGAGCAAACATTGCCTTCAACTCTGCCACAGTCTTTCGACTTAACGCATCAGCCACGACATTTACCTTTCCTGGATGATACTCGATCGAGCAGTCATAGTCCTTTAACAACTCTATCCACCTTTGCTGTCTAAGATTCAGCTTCTTTTGAGTCAGCAAGTACTTAAGACTCTTGTGATCCGTATAGATGATGCATTTCTCCCCATACAAGTAATGCCTCCATATCTTAAGTGCGAAAATCACTACTGCCAACTCCAAGTCATGCGTAGGATAGTTCACCTCGTGAGGCTGAAGCTGTCGTGAAGTATAAGCGACCACTTTACCCTCTTGCATCAACACGTAGCCCAAACCTACATGTGACGCGTCGCTGTAAACAGTGAAATCCTTCCCAAACTCTAGTTGAATCAACACAGACGCTTTTGTCAAAACCTTCTTCATCTTCTCAAAAGCCTCTTGCTGCTTATTCGTCCATACAAAAGGTGCTCCCTTCCTCATAAGTTTCGTTAACGATGCTGCCAACATAGAAAATCCTTCCACAAATCTCTGATAATAACCTGCCAACACCAGAAAACTTTGGATCTCTGTTACCGACTTCAGTGGCTTCTATTCCAGAATTGCCTCAATCTTTGGAGAGTCCACCTTGATCCCCTCAGTAGACACAACATGCCCCAAGAAAGTGACTTCCCTCAGCCAAAACTAGCACTTACTAAACTTTGCATAGAGTTGCTTTTCCCTTAGCGCTTGCAGCACAACACGAAGATGCTCATCATGCTTCTCTTCCGTTTCTGAATACACCAAGATATCATCAATAAAAATGACTACGAACCTATCCAATTATGGCTGGAGCACCCGATTCATTAAATACATGAATTCTGCCGGTGCATTAGTCAAACCAAAAGGCATTTCCAGAAACTCGTAATGACCATATCGAGTCCTGAATGCCGTCTTATAAATATCCACTTCTTTGACTCTCAAATGATAATATCTTGATCGAAGGTCGATCTTAGAAAATACCGAGGATCCTCTTAGTTTATCGAAAATACCGAGGCTGTCTTCTTTACGAACAACACCGATGCACCCCACGGCGAAACACTTGGTCTTATAAATCCCCTGTCCAACAACTCTTGAATCTGAGCTTTCAATTCCACCAACTCCTTTACTGCCATCCTATAAGGCGCAATGGACACAAGAGCTGTACCAGGTAACAAGTCGATTCCGAACTCGACTTCTCTGCTCGGGGGTAATCTAGGAAGTTCCTCTGGGAATATATCTTGAAATTCCTTAATGGTCTTAACCGACTCTACCGTTATCTCCTCCAGTTCAGTTTGACTTACAAAAGCCAAGTACGCCTCACAACCTCTTCGCATCAACTTCTCGGCCTTAAAGCCGAAACAACATTGGACAAATAATTCCTTCGTTCCCCTATGACCATTATCTCCTCATCTTTGGTAGTTCCTAGTACCATTCTCTTTGCAGCACAATCCAACGTTGCCTTATGCTTAGTTAGCCAGTCCATTCCCAAGATAAGATCAAAATCCCCAAATGGCAGCTCCATCAAATCTCCTTCAAAAATCTTACCTTCTGTCTCTAAAGGCACTGCCCTAAAGAGTTTATCTACCTTAACCGAGTGTCCTAAAGGGCTTATCACTGATACCCCACTCACAGTCTCCTCAGGAAGCACACCCAATTTCCCAGATACATCACAAGCAAAATACAAGTGAGTAGAACCCACATCAATCAAAGCAGTGTAAGGCGTGCTATGAATGAAGAACGTATCGGTTATAACATCAGGAGCGTTAGCCTCCTCACGACGCCGTCCAGTATAAACCAATGCCAGATGTCGAGATTTAGCATGTCTAGCATCCCTGCCAGGTGGCCCACGTCCTCATCCATTACCATTGCCACATTTACCTTTCCCACGACCTCTCTGTGGTGGTGGTCCTCCTCGCTGTGGTTGGACATCCCTTTGCTCCGCAGCTATTTTTCGAGGACATTCTCTGAACTTATGCTCCTTGGACCCACATAGAAAACATGCTCTAGTTCATTTCCAGCATTCCCCCATATACACCTTAGCACAATCCCTGCAAACCTGCAGTTTAAAAGTATGTACTGGAACTGCTCGAACCGGTTCCTCCATCCTTGCTCTTTTAACATTCTGATTCATAGCACTCGAGGGTCTAAAATCCCTCTTAAATCTGGGTCGATCCTTCTCATGATTCTGCCGCTCAGTCCGTTTTACCTCCAAGGCTATCTTAGCCTTCTCTACCAATGCAGCAAAATCACGCTCCCTCTGTGGAGCTATTAATATCCTAAGCTCATCGCGGAGGCCATCCTCAAATTGAACACTACACTCATACTCAGTTGCAACTATCCCGCTGGCATATCGACTCAGCCTCAAAAATTGTGCCTCACACTCCGCGACAGTCTTATTACCCTGAATCAGATTCAAAAATTCCTTCCAACGGGCATCCATGTAACACCCCGTACTCGAGTCCATCACCGGAGTCGGACACGAGGGGTTTGCAGACTTAAATCACTTCTTTGCACAATCCATTTTACATTTTCCAGGCAAGCTGGCTAACTGCGTCACAGTCACCTTAAAAATCATATCTTGAGTTTCACAACTCGAAAATCAGTTTCGTGATTTTTCCCTGAAACTAGACTCATATATGCATTTACAAATTTTTTTCTAGAATTTTTGGTCGGGTCAATTAGTACAGTTTATTAGTCAAAGTCTCCCATGTTACAGGGATCGACTACACTGACCTTTGCGCATTACGACTTGGATATCTCCCTTTACAGGGCTTCAATACTAATGCCGTTTGTTTCTATAGAAACTAGACTCAAAAAGGAATCTATGCATATATGGCATGACTTCTACTGATGCCGTTTGTTTCTATAGAAACTAGACTCAAAAAGGAATCTATGCATATATGGCATGACTTCTAATTATCTCTGGTTAATTTGTAAAGAATTTCCAAAGTCGGAACAGGGAATCCAGAAACCGTTCTGGCCCTGTCTCACGAGAACCTGAATATCTCTTAACATACTATTCATATGATCGTTTCATTACTTTCCTATGAAAATAGATTCATCAAGGTTCGTTTACATAATTTATTCACTATTTAATTCAATTCCTACTATTTTTAGTGATTTTCCAAATCTACATCACTGCTGCTGTCAGCATCTGCCTTTAAGGTATACTTTACCTATTTCATAGTTTCCATGATTCAACTAGCCCTTTTAGCATAAATAGCACAAATTATGATAGTGATTAACCATTCCCATGGCCAATCCTTGTTAAGCATATCCACACCTCTCAATAACCATATCCATACCAAATGCTTATAACATTATGCTCAAACATATATAAACCATTTTCGCATGGCTATCCAAAATTATACAAATCCAAAGGGTCCATGACCCACAACAAAAAGGGTAGTCCTATACATGCCATTTCAAAGTTCAACCAAAATTGTACCAAAAGGGGGCTTTGATAGTGTGGGAGACTTCGACTTCCAAAAATCCCGAGTCCGATAGCTGACAAGCCAAAATCTATAAAACAGAGAAACAAAGAAACGGAGTAAGCAATTTATGCTTAGTAAGTTTTGAGCAAGGGATTCCAGCACAACAAAAGTATAGCATTCATATAGCTAAACGGATAATTTCATATGCACAAATTCTCAATATCATACTTACTTCACATTACCAACCCTTATGTTCATACACAAAAGATCAACTTAGCCAAAGGCCGGTAGCTCATTTATCGACTGAGCGAATACAAATTTGGAAGGGATCAACTAATTCAAAGCACACACGAAACATACCTCATCGCTGGGATTTTACGAGCGTATTAATTTAGATTTTTACAGCAAGATCGCTCATTCCCAAATCAAGCATCTTCGGGGTTTAGCCGGATATAACCACTCGCACAAGGCCTTCGGGTCTTAACCCGGATATGGTCACTAGCATAAATGCCTTCGGGACTTAGCTCGGATATAGTCGCTAGCACAAATGCCTTCGGATCTTAGTCCAGATGTAGTCGCTTAGCACAAAAGCCTTCGGACTTAGCCCGGATATCATTCGAGTAACCATGCACATATATCAATAAGTCATGACACATTCATATTTCATTTTCATTACCAAAGCTCAAACACAAGACACTTATCACATTTACAATTTTGGCTCAATAGCCACATACAAGAGCATCATTTTGATTTACTTAAGACATAATCTAATCGAATCATAATTTAAGTCCCATTACTCGAAAACTTACCTCGGATGTTGTCGAACGATTCCGATGGCTATTCGACCACTTTTTCCTTCCCTTTATCGGATTTAGTTCCCCTTTGCTCTTGAGCTTAATTTAACAAATAAATTGATTTAATCATTTGAGCATCGAAGAGAGGAACTCAAGGTACTTGGCCCACATATATTCATTAGACATTAAAGTCACATATGTACGGAATCATGAATCAAACTCAACACATTAGTTAAAACTCTCCTTAGCCGAATTTTCTAAGTCAAGATAAAGCCTTCAATATGCTTACCTATGGCCGAACAACACATCAACCAATGTACTCATTCATGTGGCCGATTATGCATGTCTATGTGACACCCCTAATTTGACTCTAGTCGAGAAGTGGTTTCGGGACCACAAAATCGAGTCACAAGAATAATTAAATGTTACATTTTATGCCCATTATAAGTGAAAGTGTGTGTGAAAATTTCATGTTTTGATTTTTGTCTTTTAAATATGAAATTAATTAGAAAGGACTTATGTGTGAAACTTTGGAAATGTGATAGGTTAAATGGTAGTGGGCAAATAATGCATAGTGGAAAAAAATGTAGACTTGCATGTCAAATTCCCCACTTTAGAGGAAGTGGTCGGCCATGATGGTATGGGATAAAAAAAATATATGCATTTTGTAATAATATTATAATGACTACATGGTTTTATAATAGGAAATAAGTATTAGAAAAAAAGAAGGCCATACATCCTTGCCTTGTTCATGTGAATGTTTGAGAAAGAATGGAGAAAAATGCTTTGAGGATTTCGGCAATGGAGCAAGCTCAAAATCTAAGGTAGAACAAAAGGGCTCTTTGATATTTGGCCTTGGTGATTCTAATTGGAGGTATGTTTAATTTTATTTCTTGATAATTTATGTGAAATTGAGTTAATTGCTAAGCTCCTTTCATAGCCCATGACTCAATTTTTGTTATTGGTTTGAAGTGATGCATTCGGCTGTGGGTTGTAGAGTGTCTTGGTGGGTGTTTTGATGTTTTTGTTATGAGGCATTTTAGATTTGGCCTTAGTGAAAATGAGTGAGGAAATTTGAGTTGAGGATAGAAGATAGTAAACGAATGTTCAATGGATAATTTGATACCAAAATTCATATGTTTATGAGCTTGTTTTTGAAAAGTATGTTACATGTGAGTAATTAGTTCATGAAGGGATTTTCGGTTATGTTGTTTTGTATGAGTAATGGATTGTTGAGTTCATGCTATTATGAATAAAATTGATTAAGAGAGGCTTGAGATAATTAAATATGCATGTTGGTGGTAAGATGAGCATTCGGTTTTTATCATGGAAGCATAGGAAGCTTGTTAAAGTTGAATTTTAGAAAAGTTAAATGTGTGTGTGCTTGTGCTAGTGCCGAATGTGCCTAGGGTGATTTAGCATTGAGTTTGGTGTTATATGAATTGAGTTTTATGGTTTTGGATTTTTAAGTGTTGTTAAATACTTTGAATAATATATAAGTGGCTTTGATATGTGAAACTCGGCCAAGTGGTTATAAGCATGATTTTAGAAATTCAATGATATTCGACCGATTTGAATAATTCATGGCACCCCAAGCAAATTAGTTTTAGATGTTAATAAATATTGAAATTATTTAAAAGCATATTACCAAATGTGATTTTAGTTAATGATTCGGTTATGAGTGCTGATTTGTTTTATAATTAGCCGAATGTGTATATGTATACTATGAGGTGGTTTAGCTTAAAGAAAATTAAGGTGCTCGGAAGGTGATTGTCGTGGATAGTTTAAGTAATGAAATTTAATTTCTGTTATGTAAAGTGATGACATTGCTGTTTGCAAATTTGAAGTTAAAAATTGTTGATCGAGCATCAAGAGCTTATGGAAACAAAGTCGGATCGTGGAAAAAGGGAAATTGGTCGAATAGTCGGAATTGACGTACATTAGCGATCGAGGTAAGTTTTAAGTATTAAAGCCTATAATGTGATTGAGTATGATATGTTAAGCACATATTAAAAGAATCATAACTCTATTGTAAATTTTTATGCATATAGCCTAATGGCTATTATGAAGTATAGGTAAGTTATTGATATGATATGTTGCCAAATGGATATGATACTATGAAGTGCTAAAAGGATATGTCAGAAGAGTAAAATTGTGATAAACCTGCTTAGGACAGCAGCAGTAACATGAATTTAGAAAATCACCATAAATTGTTGGAGTTGAATTAGAGGCTGAATAAATTATGAAATTAAAGCCTAATGAGTCTAGTTTCTTATAGAAGAAACCGTGTAAGAAAATTTATTTCCAATAATGAGATATTTGAAGTTGTGTGAGACAGTGCAGAATGACACTGTAATCCTCTGTTCTGTTTTTAGAAAATCATTATAAATTGTAAAAAAATGGTTATAAGATAAAATTTATATGATTAGACTCTTTAATGAGTCTAGTTTCAAATGAAATCAAATACAACACATTTTGAATTTTGTAAAATGAGAAATCTGATTCGTAGTGAAGAGTGGTCAGATTAGTCAAACAGTGAAATAGGGGAAACTTTAAAAAAAATATGGTATTTATTGGCCAAACCTAAAATTCTGGAAATTTTATGGATGAAAGATATACGAGTCTATATTCAGGAAAAATTAACGGAAAGTGATTTGGAGTTTTGTAGCTCCAGTTATAAATAATTTAGTGACTATTGCTCAGGAAAAACAGCTTGTGCTGAATTTGAGATTGTGTTGTAAACCTTGATAAACTTGTTCTAGTTGCTCATAAGCTATTGATTAAACCCATACATGAATTCTAAATTGTGATATTGGAAAATGTTAGATGTAGATTCAGCCAAGACAGTGTATATATGTGATAAGGCCTAATGGCCGATGTGATGAATGTGAAAGTGTATATATATGTGATAAGGCCTAATGGCCGATGTGATGAATGTGAAAGTGTATATATGTGATAAGGCCTAATAGCCGATGTGATGAATGTGAAAGTGTATATATATATGATAAGGCCTAATGGCCGATGTGATGAATGTGAAAGTGTATATATATGTGATAAGGCCTAATAGCCGATGTGATGAATGTGAAAGTGTATATATGTGATAAGGCCTAATAGCCGATGTGATGAATGTGAAAGTGTATATATGTGATAAGGCCTAATGGCCGATGTGATGAATGTGAAAGTGTATATATATGTGATAAGGCCTAATAGCCGATGTGATGAATGTGAAAGTGTATATATGTGATAAGGCCTAATAGCCGATGTGATGAATGTGAAAGTGTATATATATGTGATAAGGCCTAATGGCCGATGTGATGAATGTGAAAGTGTATATATGTGACAGGGCCGAGTGGCCAACGTGATGGATGTGAAATTGTATAAATGTGATAAGTCCCGAAGGGTATTTGTGTTAGTACTATATCCGGGTTAAAACCCCGCAGGCTTTATGCGAGAATATTATCACTGATTAATGTCCGGAAGCTTCGTGCTCGTACTATATCCGAGCTCTAAAGACCCGATGACTACGTGTGGAGATTTTGTCCAGGTAAGACCCGATAACTTCGTGTGGAGATTTCGTCTGAGCTAAAGGTCTCACCGATAATCCGAGTAGAGGTTAAAGCTATAAGACTTCGTAATAAGAATTTCTTATAAATATATTCAATGCGAAAGGTTAAACAGGTATGTACTCCAAGTTTATATGTGAGCCTGATTTGCACTAAATCATAAGGTAGTTATGTGATGCATACGAGAGCAATCTATGAGACTATTCCTATGATTATGTGACATCAGATCAGTGTGAGAGGTTATGTGAAATCATACGATATATCTATGTCACATGAGCTCACTTTTATGTGAAAGTTTATCTGCCTATTGTATATGATGAGATGTGCATATTCGGTAAAGGGATGGTATGCCCGAAGGAAGAGTGAAATAAAAATACGAACAACTATGTTATAATTTGATCGTTATCTGTTGACACTGCTTAAAACTTACTAAGCATTGTAATGCTTACTCCGTTTACTTTGTTTTCTCTGTTTTATAGATCTCATTTGGAAGCTACAGGCTCGGGGATCATCAGTAACTAGTCACACTATCACTATTCATTGTTTGGTACTGCTACGTTTTGGATTATCTTATGGCATGTTTGGAATAGACTAGTGGCGGAAGAATATTTTTGGTTAATGTATATAACCCATGCGAAAATGGCATCTTTTGAATGTTTACTTAGTGAAGTTTAAATTTTATCTCTGGGTGTGCTTAGTACTTATTTAAATGAATGATCTTTAGTTCAAGAAAAAGTTTAAAATATTACTGTTCTGACATGAGTTACAAGTCCGGTAATGCCCCTTACCTATTCCGGCGACGGTTATGGGATAGGGGTGTTACATTTTATTGGTATCAGAGCTACAGTTTAGTCGATTCTAGGACTAACGTAGCACGCGTGAGTCTATTTATACATGCCATAAAGTGATAAAATGATAGTGTGATGATTTTTGGCTATTAAAATGTGTTTGCTGTATTGCAATGAATCTTGATCCCGATCGAGCTGTAGCAAGCTTCTGACTATGAGAATTTGCGATATAACTTCACTTAGATATGCCTAAATTATTAAGTTGATCAGGTACGTATCATGTACTTGTATTTGAATTTCGATTTGGATTGAATTATAAGGGTATAAGTGATGCAATTTTGAAAGAGTGTTATGACTATAAATGTGATTTTTGTATGTGGCTATGGAACTGGAAGTTGAATGGCCGATAAGCATGTTGTGTTTGTATTCAAGTAATGTAAATGATATACTAATGTGTATTGCTATATGTGTATATGTACATGAGAATTGAGAGTGATGTATCCGGGCTAAGTCCCGAAGAGCATTCGTGCTAGTGATGTATCCGGGCTAAGTCTCGAAGAGCATTCGTGCTAGTGATATATCCGGGCTAAGTCCCGAGGAGCATTCGTGCTAGTGATGTATCCGGGCTAAGTCCCGAGGAGCATTCGTGCTAGTGATATATCCGTGCTAAACCCCAAAGAGCATTTGTGGTGGTGTTATATCCGGGCTAGGTCCCGACGAGCAATCATGCTGGTGACGTGTATTCGGGCCTTCGTGCCTAGTAGGCTTCATGCCGGTAATTTGAGCAAAGTTTAAGTGTTCATTACTATACGAATTCAAATTTAAATGAGATGATATGTTTAAAAGTGTACATATATGATGTTTTATAGACTTAGTTAAGTCATTTCAATGTGTAATAACGATTGAATATGGGCATTATGTGTGCGAATGATTAGAGGCACTCTGTGTGCAAATTCTTTTAACCGAGCACTATGTGTGCGAAATCGGTAATTGAGGCACTGTGTGTGCGAGTTCTTCAACCAAGCACTATGTATGCGAGATCGATCAGTGGGCACTAAGTGTGTGAAATGAGATTCATGTAAGACCTCGTCTGGGATGAAGGCATTGATTTGAGATATTGTGTAAGACCATGTCTAGGACATGGCATCGACTCGATATGTGATAATATGTAAGACCATGGTTGGACTATGGCTTTAAGTAAGTGACATACTCAGACAAGTACGACGCTCTTTAAATTGACAAATCTTAAGAAGTAGAATTGAAGTTAGATGTTGAATTTTAATTAGATAATGATATTCGGTATTTGAGTTTGAATTGGGGATTAATAGATATAAATTGACGATTGATTATTGTTTCGGCTGTAATTTTGTTATAAGTGGATACATGAAAAAAAATGGTGGATATGTTGTTAAGGAATGGATTTATGTTATATGTGCACTTAAGTGCTTAGTTGAAAATGTGTTATGGATTTAGTCTATGAGATTCTCGGTATATGAAGTTATATGTGCTATTGCTGAATGGACACTATTTTGTTAATCTTGTTCAAGAAATTATTTTGATTAAGTTTCGACATTCGAAAGTTTGAAAGAATTTTTGATGAATGTTGATAATTTTGGATATACGAGTTATGCGCTAGAATAAATCTCATGCCAGTGTATTATATTAGGCTTTATGCCTATTCGACTGTATACGGGTAACGTTAACTATGATTGAATGTGCTAAATGAACTAAATGTTCAGGTACGTGGAAGTTGACTTTTCTTTTGGAAATGAGTTAAGTTGAATATTGAGATGTGATAAAGTTATAAAGGATATTTATTGGGATGTTTGAGTATATGTGTACTTTCGGTTAGGTTACAGCTTATTCGTGAATGAAAATGTGGGTTACAAATATGTGGGTTGATGATGTGAATTATACATGTTAATATGTGCTTAATATGTGTTTGAAATGCATTTGTGAATTAAGTTAAGTGATTATTGCTTATGAAATCAAGAAAATGAGATATTTGTGCATACTTGTAGAAATGTTTATGTATTTGTTTTAAAATAAGAAAATGATTTTATAGATCGATGCGAAATCAGTAATGAATTACAATTGCTATCGATGAGCTAATGTTTATATGGATATAATTCAATAAGAGGACGTTATCCTAAACTATGCATCGGTAGAAATTTTCGAGGACGAAAATCCCTAAAGGGGGGAAGAGTTGTGACACCCCTAATTTGACTCTAGTCGAGAAGTGGTTTCGGGACCACAAAATCGAGTCACAAGAATAATTAAATGTTATGTTTTATGCCTATTATAAGTGAAAGTGTGTGTGAAAATTTCATGTTTTGATTTTTGTCTTTTAAATGTGAAATTAATTAGAAAGGACTTATGTGTGAAACTTTGGAAATGTGATAGGTTAAATGGTAGTGGGCAAATAATGCATAGTGGAAAAAAATGTAGACTTGCATGTCAAATTCCCCACTTTAGAGGAAGTGGTCGGCCATGATGGTATGGGATAAAAAAAATATATGCATTTTGTAATAATATTATAATGACTACATGGTTTTATAATAGGAAATAAGTATTAGAAAAAAAAGAAGGCCATACATCCTTGCCTTGTTCATGTGAATGTTTGAGAAAGAATGGAGAAAAATGCTTTGAGGATTTCGGCAATGGAGCAAGCTCAAAATCTAAGGTAGAACAAAAGGGCTCTTTGATATTTGGCCTTGGTGATTCTAATTGGAGGTATGTTTAATTTTATTTCTTGATAATTTATGTGAAATTGAGTTAATTGCTAAGCTCCTTTCATAGCCCATGACTCAATTTTTGTTATTGGTTTGAAGTGATGCATTCGGCTGTGGGTTGTAGAGTGTCTTGGTGGGTGTTTTGATGTTTTTGTTATGAGGCATTTTAGATTTGGCCTTAGTGAAAATGAGTGAGGAAATTTGAGTTGAGGATAGAAGATAGTAAACGAATGTTCAATGGATAATTTGATACCAAAATTCATATGTTTATGAGCTTGTTTTGAAAAGTATGTTACATGTGAGTGATTAGTTCATGAAGGGATTTTCGGTTATGTTGTTTTGTATGAGTAATGGATTGTTGAGTTCATGCTATTATGAATAAAATTGATTAAGAGAGGCTTGAGATAATTAAATATGCATGTTGGTGGTAAGATGAGCATTCGGTTTTTATCATGGAAGCATAGGAAGCTTGTTAAAGTTGAATTTTAGAAAAGTTAAATGTGTGTGTGCTTGTGCTAGTGCCGAATGTGCCTAGGGTGATTTAGCATTGAGTTTGGTGTTATATGAATTGAGTTTTATGGTTTTGGATTTTTAAGTTTTGTTAAATACTTTGAATAATATATAAGTGGCTTTGATATGTGAAACTCGGCCAAGTAGTTATAAGCATGATTTTAGAAATTCAATGATATTCGGCCGATTTGAATAATTCATGGCACCCCAAGCAAATTAGTTTTAGATGTTAATAAATATTGAAATTATTTAAAAGCATATTACCAAATGTGATTTTAGTTAATGATTCGGTTATGAGTGCTGATTTGTTTTATAATTAGCCGAATGTGTATATGTATACTATGAGGTGGTTTAGCTTAAAGAAAATTAAGGTGCTCGGAAGGTGATTGTCATGGATAGTTTAAGTAATGAAATTTAATTTCTGTTATGTAAAGTGATGACATTGGTGTTTGCAAATTTGAAGTTAAAAATTGTTAATCGAGCATCAAGAGCTTATGGAAACAAAGTCGGATCGTGGAAAAAGGGAAATTGGTCAAATAGTCGGAGTTGACGTACATTAGCGATCGAGGTAAGTTTTAAGTATTAAAGCCTATAATGTGATTGAGTATGATATGTTAAGCACATATTAAAAGAATCATAACTCTATTGTAAATTTTTATGCATATAGCCTAATGGCTATTATGAAGTATAGGTAAGTTATTGATATGATATGTTGCCAAATGCATATGATATTATGAAGTGCTAAAAGGATATGTCAGAAGAGTAAAATTGTGATAAACCTGCTTAGGACAGCAGCAGTAACATGAATTTAGAAAATCACCATAAATTGTTGGAGTTGAATTAGAGGCTGAATAAATTATGAAATTAAAGCTTAATGAGTTTAGTTTCTTATAAAAGAAATCGTGTAAGAAAATTTATTTCCGATAATGAGATATTTAAAGTTGTGTGAGACAGTGCAGAATGACACTGTAATCCTCTGTTCTGTATTTAGAAAATCATTATAAATTGTAAAAAAATGGTTATAAGATAAAATTTATATGCTTAGACTCCTTAATGAGTCTAGTTTCAAATGAAATCAAATACAACACATTTTGAATTCTGTAAAATGAGAAATCTGATTCGTAGTGAAGAGTGGTCAGATTAGTCAAACAGTGAAATAGGGGAAATTTTAAGAAAAATCTGGTATTGATTGGCCAAATCTAAAATTCTGGAAATTTTATGGATGAAAGATATACGAGTCTATATTCAGGAAAAATTAACGGAAAGTGATTTGGAGTTTTGTAGCTCCAGAGTTAAATAATTTAGTGACTATTGCTCAGGAAAAACAGCTTGTGCTGAATTTGAGATTGTGTTGTAAACCTTGATAAACTTGTTCTAGTTGCTCATAAGCTATTGATTAAACCCATACGTGAATTCTAAATTGTGATATTGGAAAATGTTAGATGTAGATTCAGCCAAGACAGTGTATATATGTGATAAGGCCTAATGGCCGATGTGATGAATGTGAAAGTGTATATATATGTGATAAGGCCTAATGGCCGATGTGATGAATGTGAAAGTGTATATATGTGATAAGGCCTAATGGCCGATGTGATGAATGTGAAAGTGTATATATGTGATAAGGCCTAATAGCCGATGTGATGAATGTGAAAGTGTATATATATGTGATAAGGCCTAATGGCCGATGTGATGAATGTGAAAGTGTATATATGTGACAGGGCCGAGTGGCCAACGTGATGGATGTGAAAGTGTATAAATGTGATAAGTCCCGACGGGCATTTGTGTCAGTACCATATCCGGGTTAAAACCCCGCAGGCTTTATGCGAGAATATTATCACTGATTAATGTCCGTAAGCTTCGTGCTCGTACTATATCCGAGCTCTAAAGACCCGATGACTACGTGTGGAGATTTTGTCCGGGTAAGACCCGATAGCTTCGTGTGGAGATTTTGTCTGAGCTAAAGGTCTCACCAATAATCCGAGTAGAGGTTAAAGCTATAAGACTTCGTAATAAGAATTGCTTATAAATATATTCAATGCGAAAGGTTAAATAGGTATGTACTCCAAGTTTATATGTGAGCCTGATTTGCACTAAATCATAAGGTAGTTATGTGATGCATACGAGAGCAATCTATGAGACTATTCCTATGATTATGTGACATCGGATCAGTGTGAGAGGTTATGTGAAATCATACGATATATCTATGTCACATGAGCTCACTTTTATGTGAAAGTTTATCTGCCTATTGTATATGATGAGATGTGCATATTCGGTAAAGGGATGGTATGCCCGAAGGAAGAGTGAAATAAAAATACGAACAACTATGTTATAATTTGATCGTTATCTGTTGACACTGCTTAAAACTTACTAAGCATTGTAATGCTTACTCCGTTTACTTTGTTTTCTCTGTTTTATAGATCTCATTTGGAAGCTACAGGCTCAGGGATCATCAACAACTAGTCACACTATCACTATTCATTGTTTGGTACTGCTACGTTTTGGATTATCTTATGGTATGTATGGAATAGACTAGTGGCGGAAGAATATTTTTGGTTAATGTATATAAGCCATGTGAAAATGGCATCTTTTGAATGTTTACTTAGTGAAGTTTAAATTTTATCTCTGGCTGTGCTTAGTACTTATTTAAATGAATGATCTTTATTTCAAGAAAAAGTTTAAAATTTTACTGTTCTGACATGAGTTACAAGTCCGGTAATGCCCCTTACCTATTCCGGCGATGGTTACGGGATAGGGGTGTTACAGTCTATGTTGAGGCCAATTATATACTCAATACCACACACAAATGGCATACCTTTTACTAACTAATGCATTACATATTATAACTCAATACGCATCCATCATGTACTCCATAAGCGAAACACCATCATATGTAAATATATACCTTGGGATATTGTATATGTCATACCAATACGTCATGTGCAAACATATATATATGTGCAAGAGCCGAATCTCAAAGTTGACTATAACTAAACATGAACATAAATCCAAAACACAAATCTTACCTACCATGCAATAAGCATAAATCATACTTATGGATATACCATGGCCGAATACATCACAACACCATACCATTTCAATTTTGGTCATGGTTAAATAAAGAACTTAATGTCTCACTCAAAAATGCTAAAAAGAAAATCCAAGAGTCATCAATCCACCATCACATGTATCATTAACAAGCTTCATATTTAGCATGCAATGGCATTAACACAAAATCCACCTAGGCCGAATATCATCCCCATGACATAGCAAAGATTTGAACCATGGGCTAATTAGAACTCAAGCTAGCAACTAAAAACATGCATGAATCTCATGGCACAACCTCAAACATACCTTAATCTAGATACAAGTATGGCCAAACCTCCTCCTAATCCTCTTCCAAACCAAACATCAAGCAAGAACTCCTTCCTTCTTCCTTAGAATTTTCGGCCAAAAGAAATGAAAAAGGATGAACAAATTTTCTTTTTTTCTTTTCTTCACTCACGGAAATGGGGGGGGACACTCACACACATTTTTTTCTTTTTTTTTGTTTTCTTCCTTCCATTTCTTATTAGTTTATTGCCCATGCTTCTTATTTTAATTTTCCATTAACACAACATGTTTCATGACATGTTTTGCCCATCATCCCTTGTCATGGCCGGCCACTAGTACTTAAATGGGGGGAAATTGACATGCAAGTCCACCCCTTTGATTACATTCACTATTAGGCCACTTGCATTTGCCTAGCACATTTCTAAATTTTCTCACATAAGTCCTATCAACTAAATTCACATGCAATTAACTAAATCGAAGCTTAAAACTTTCACACATTTATATTCACATATTTTAGGCAATAATTATCACATTCAAATAATTTGGTGACTCGGTCTAGCGGTCCCGAGACCGCTTTCCAACTAGGGTCACTTTAAGGCTGTCACAACTCTCCCCCACTTAAGAAATTTTCGTCCCCGAAAATCTTACCGGTAAATAGGTTTGGGTATCATTCTTTCATCGAGCTCCCGGTTTCCCAAGTAGCTTCCTCGATCCCGTGTTTGAGCCATAACACCTTTACTAACGGAACCCTTTTTGTTTCGCAACTCTTTCACTTCACGAGCTAGGATACGCATCGGTTCTTCTTCATAACTCATATCGGCTTGAATTTCAACCTCTGATGGGCTAATTATGTGCGATGGATCAGATCTATAGCGTCGAAGCATCGAAACATGAAAGACGTCGTGAATCTTTTCAAGTTCAGGGGGCAAAATCAATCGATACGCAACTGGACCGACTCGTTCGGATATTTCGTATGGCCCGATGAACCTCGGACTCAATTTTCCCTTACGCCCAAATCTGAGTATCTTTTTCCAAGGTGAAACTTTAAGAAACACCTTATCTCCCACCTGATACTCAATGTATTTTCGTTTCAGATCCGCGTACGACTTATGGCGATCTGAGGCTATCTTTAGACTTTCACGGATTACCTTTACTTTCTGTTCAGCATCTTTAATCAAATCCACTCCGAAAATTTTACTTTCACCGAGCTCGGTCCAAAACAATGGTGTACGGCATTTACGCCCGTACAAGGCCTCGTAAGGTGCCATCTTAATACTTGATTGAAAACTATTGTTGTAAGCGAATTCAATCAAAGGTAAATACCGTTCCCATGAACCACTAAACTCGAGGATGCAACATCTCAACATATCCTCAAGTATCTGAATTATCCGCTCGGATTGACCATCGTTTGTGGATGAAAAGCGGTGCTAAAATGTAGCTTGGTACCCAAAGCTTCTTGCAATTTCTTCCAAAATCGCTAGGTGAATCTCGGATCTCTATCCGACACAACAGAAATCGGTACCCCGTGTAATCTCACAATCTGAGAAACGTACAATTCAGCTAGTTTATCCAATGAAAAATCCGTACGCACGGGGATAAAGTGAGCCGACTTAGTCAGTCTATCAAGAACAACCCAAATCGCATCCTTCTTACTTGCTGACAATGGCAGTCCGGACATAAAGTCCATTGTGACTCGATCCCATTTCCACTCGGGTATCATGATCGGCGAAGTAATCCTGAAGGCACTTGATGTTTCGCTTTCACTTGTTGACATATTAAACATCTCGAAACAAAGTCGGAGATGTCTCATTTCATACCATGCCACCAAAACCGACGTTTCAAATCGTTGTACATTTTCGTACTCCCCGGGTGAATTGACATTCGGCTACAATAGGCTTCGTTCAGAATCATCGAAATGAGTTCTGAATTCCTTGGAACACACAAACGACTTCTGAACCTCAAACAATCATCATCATCAATTTGAAACTCTGATTCCTTGTTCGGAACACACTCAGCCCGTTTTGCAACCAATTCATCATCGACTTTCTGAGCTTCACGAATTTGATGAATCAATAATGGTTTGGCTTTTAATTCAGCTACTAACACATTTTCGGGTAGAACAGACAAGTGTACATTCATCGCTCGCAAAGCAAACAGTGATTTCCGGCTTAAGGCGTCCGCAACCACATTAGCCTTTCCCGGGTGATAATTAATGACAAGCTCATAATCTTTCAACAACTCAAGCCAACGCCTTTGTCGTAGATTCAAGTCTCGCTGGGTCATCAAATATTTGAGACTTTTGTGATCCGAAAATACATGGCACTTCTCACCAAACAAATAATGTCTCCATATTTTCAAAGCAAATACGATGGCGGCTAGTTCGAGATCATGGGTCGGATAATTTCTCTCGTGTGGCTTCAATTGTCTCGACGCATAGGCCACAACTCGACCTTCTTGCATCAATACGCAACCCAACCCAAGTAGGGATGCGTCACTATAAATGACAAACTCTTTGCCTGATTCGGGTTGCACTAAAATTGGAGCTTCAGTCAAATAAGTTTTCAGTTGATCGAAACTTTTCTGACATTTCTCCGTCCATTCGAACTTAACATCCTTTTGAAGTAGCTTCGTCATTGGTGTGGCTATCATCGAGAAACCTTTTACAAATCGTCGGTAATAACCGGTGAGCCCCAGGAAGCTCCGAACTTCGGTAATATTTCTTGGAGGCTTCCAGTTAAGTATGGCTGAAATTTTGCTCGGGTCAACTCGAATACCCGATGCGGATACCACATGACCCAAGAAGCTAACCTCTCTTAACCAGAACTCACACTTATTGAACTTAGCATATAACTGCTTATCCCGCAAAATTTGCAACACTAATCTCAGGTGCTCAGCATGTTCGGTCTCATCTCTTGAATAGACCAAGATGTCATCAATGAACACAACTACGAACCGGTCCAAATACCGTCTGAAGATCCGATTCATCAAATCCATAAATACCGCAAGGGCATTAGTGAGCCCGAACGGCATCACTAAGAACTCGTAGTGACCGTACCTCGTTCTGAAAGAAGTTTTGGGTACGTCCGAATCTCGAATCCGCAACTGATAATAACCCGATCTCAAATCTATCTTTGAAAACACTGAGGCTCCCTTTAGTTGATCAAACAAATCATCAATACGCGGTAACGGATATTTATTCTTTATCGTCACTTTATTCAGTTGACGATAGTCAATGCACAACCTCATGGTTCCGTCCTTCTTTTTCACAAACAATACTGGTGCACCCCAAGGTGAGAAACTTGGTCGAGCGAAACCTCTATCCGTCAATTCTTGCAACTGAGCTTTCAACTCTTTTAACTCGGTTGGTGCCATACGATACGGAGCTACCGAAATCGGCGTAGTCTCAGGTACAAGCTCAATACCAAACTCTACCTCCCGAACAGGTGGCAAACCCGGTAATTCTTCCGGAAAAACATCCGGGTATTCACAAATTACTGGTACCGACTCAAGTTTCTTTTCTAATTCCTTGTTATCAAGTACATACGCAAGGTATGCTTCATACCCCTTTCTTACATATTTCTGAGCCAACATTGAGGATATTACAGCTGGCAACCCATCCAAGTCCGTAGACTCAACTCGGATTACTTCGTTATCTGCGCACCTCAAATCAATAGTCTTGCTTTTGCAATTCACAATCGCATCATGCACGGTCAACCAATCCAACCCGAGAATAACATCAAATTCATCAAACGGCAGAAGCATCAAGTCCGCCGGAAAACAGGAACCTCGAATTACTAGGGGACATTTCTTACACACTTTATCGACAAGCACGTAACGACCCAAGGGATTTGACACCCGAATTACGAACTCAGTAGACTCAATAGGTAAAGTCTTACTGGATACTAAGGTTTCACATATATAAGAATGAGTAGAACCGGGGTCAATCAAAGCAATTACATTAGTATCAAAGAGAGTAAAAGTACCGGTAATAACATCAGGCGAAGAAGCATCCTCGCGGGCACGTATAGCATAAGCTCTAGCAGGCACACGAGCCTCAGATCTAGTTGTAGCATCTCTAGATCCTCTCTGACCGCCACTAGCATTGCCCGTGTTTCTAGACGGTCTACCCCGAGCAGTAGTAGCACCTGGTTTCCCACTCTGACTTACATTTTGTTCAAGCAACCTCGGGCAATCCTTGATAAAGTGGTCAGCTGATCCACACTTATAGCAGGAGCGGTTATGGAACCAACAGCTCCCCGAATGCCATTTACCACAATGCTGACACTCCGTTCTGTCTCGACGTTCATTCCCAACACTGGCGACCGAAGTGCCTCGTGTACCCACAGGGGGTCGATCACGATCTCGTCTAAAAAGGCCCGAAGTGCCTCTAGACCGGCCCACATCATCTCGAAATTTCTTCGATGCCTGTTGAAGAGACTTTCCCGAGGATCTTTTACGAAACACTCCAGTTCCCACATCAACTTTTTGTTTTTCTTTTCTAAGCTCTTCGGCTTTACAAGCTCGCTCGACAAGTACTACGAACTCTCGTATTTCAAGAATGCCAACGAAAATTTTTATATCTTCATTCAGCCCATCCTCGAAATGTTTACACATGATTGCCTCGGACGAAACACATTCCCGAGCGTATCTACTAAGTCTAACAAATTTTCGCTTGTAATCAGTAACTGACATAGAACCTTGCTTAAGCTCAAGAAATTCCTTCCGTTTTTTATCAAAAAATCTCTGACTGATATACTTTTTCCGAAACTCAGTTTGGAAAAACTCCCAAGTTACTTGCTCTCGGGGCACAACAGAAGTCAGAGTACTCCACCAATAGTAGGCAGAATCGCGTAGCAAGGAGATAGTACACTTTAGGTATTCATCAGGTGTACAAGATAGCTCATCGAGTACCCGGATAGTGTTGTCCAACCAAAATTCAGCTTGCTCGGCATCGTCACTATCCATAGCTTTAAATTCAGTAGCCCCATGTTTTCGGATTCTGTCAACTAGGGGCTTATTTGACCTTATTTGGTCAGTTACCGGAGGTATTGTAGGTGCGGGGGTTGTATTAGTCGGGAATGGAGGTTGTGGAACAGCCGTATTAGTTCGAATGTATTGGTTGAACCAATCATTCATCACGCTATAAAAAGCTTGCCTAGCCTCATCATTCGGATTGCTAGCAATCGGTTGAGAGTCCGCCGGAGCTGTCCCTTGTGCGGGAGCAGGCGCCACACTCTCAAGATCATCAGCTACCGCTCAATCGGGATCGGGATCCATTACTATAAATAAACACATTTTCAATTGTCAGAAATCACCACACTATCAAATAATCACAAAATGGCATGTATACCTAGACCCAAACGTATTACGGTAGTCCTAGAATCGACTAAACCGTGCTCTGATACCAATAAAATTGTAACACCCCGTACCCGAGTCCGTCGCCGGAGTCGGACACGATGGGTTTGCAGACTTAAATCACTTCTTTGCACAATCCATTTTACATTTTCCAGGCATGCTGGCTAACTGCGTCACTGTCACCTTAAAAATCATATCTTGAGTTTCACAACTCAAAAATCAGTTTCGTGATTTTTCCCTGAAACTTGACTCATATATGCATCTACAAATGTTTTTCTATAATTTTTGGTTGGGCCAATTAGTACATTTTATTAGTCAAAGTCTCCCATGTTACAGGGATCGACTACAATGACCTTTGCGCATTACAACTTGGATATCTCCCTGTACAGGGCTTCAATACTGATTCCGTTTGTTTCTATAGAAACTAGACTCAAAAAGGAATCTATGCATATATGGCATGACTTCTAATTATCTCTGGTTAATTTATAATGAATTTCCAAAGTCGGAACAGGGAATCCAGAAACCGTTCTGGCCCTGTCTCACTAGAACCTGAATATCTCTTAACATACTGTTCATATAATCCTTTCATTACTTTCCTATGAAAATAGATTCATCAAGGTTCGTTTACATAATTTATTCACTATTTACTTCCATTTCTACTATTTTTAGTGATTTTCCAAATCTACATCACTGCTGCTGTCAGCATCTGCCTTTAAGGTAGACTTTACCTATTTCATAGTTTCCATGATTCAACTAGCCCTTTTAGCATAAATAGCACAAATTATGATAGTGATTATCCATTCCCATGGCCAATCCTTGTTAAGCATATCCACACCTCTCAATAACCATATCCATACCAAATGATTATAACATTATGCTCAAACATATATAAGCCATTTTCGCATGGCTATCCAAAATTATACAAATCCAAAGGGTCCATGACCCACAACAAAAAGGGTAGTCCTATACATGCCATTTCAAAGTTCAACCAAAATTGTACCAAAAGGGGGCTTTGATAGTGTGGGAGACTTTGACTTCCAAAAATCCCGAGACCGATAGCTGACAAGCCAAAATCTATAAAACAGAGAAACAAAGAAACGGAGTAAGCAATTTATGCTTAGTAAGTTTTCAGCAAGGGATTCCAGCACAACAAAAGCATAGCATTCATATAGCTAAACGGATAATTTCATATGCACAAATTCTCAATATCATACTTACTTCACATTACCAACCCTTATGTTCATACACAAAAGATCAACTTAGCCAAAGGCCGGTAGCTCATTTATCGACTGAGCGAATACAGATTTGTAAGGGATCAACTAATTCAAAGCACACACGAAACATACCTCATCGCTGGGATTTTACGAGCGTATTAATTTAAATTTTTACAGCAAGATCGCTCATCCCCAAATCAAGCATCTTCGGGGTTTAGCCGGATATAACCACTCGCACAAGGCCTTCGGGTCTTAACCCGGATATGGTCACTAGCATAAATGCCTTCGGGACTTAGCCCGGATATAGTCGCTAGCACAAATGCCTTCGGATCTTAGTCCGAATGTAGTCGCTTAGCACAAAAGCCTTCGGGACTTAGCCCGAATATCATTCGAGTAACCATGCACATATATCAATAAGTCATGACACATTCATATTTCATTTTCATTACCAAAGCTCAAACACAAGACACTTATCACATTTACAATTTCGGCTCAATAGCCACATACAAGAGCATGATTTTGATTTACTTAAGACATAATCTAATCGAATCATAATTTAAGTCCCATTACTCGAAAACTTACCTCGGATGTTGTCGAACGATTCCGATGGCTATTCGACCACTTTTTCCTTCCCTTTATCGGATTTAGTTCCCCTTTGCTCTTGAGCTTAATTTAACAAATAAATTGATTTAATCATTTGAGCATCGAAAAGAGGAACTCAAGGTACTTGGCCCACATATATTCATTAGACATTAAAGTCACATATGTACGGAATCATGAATCAAACTCAACACATTAGTTAAAACTCTCCTTAGCTGAATTTTCTAAGTCAAGATAAAGCCTTCAATATGCTTACCTATGGCCGAACAACACATCAACCTATGTACTCATTCATGTGGCTGATTATGCATGTCTATGTTGAGGCCAATTATATACTCAATACCACACACAAATGGCATACCTTTTACTAACTAATGCATTACATATTATAACTCAATACGCATCCATCATGTACTCCATAACCGAAACACCATCATATGTAAATATATACCTTGAGATATTGTATATGTCATACCAATACGTCATGTGCAAACATATATATATATGTGCAAGAGCCGAATCTCAAAGTTGACTATAACTAAACATGAACATAAATCCAAAACACAAATCTTGCCTACCATGCAATAAGCATAAATCATACTTATGGATATACCATGGCCGAATACATCACAACACCATACCATTTCAATTTTGGTCATGGTTAAACAAAGAACTTAATGTCTCACTCAAAAATGCTAAAAAGAAAATCCAAGAGTCATCAATCCACCATCACATGTATCATTAACAAGCTTCATATTTAGCATGCAGTGGCATTAACACAAAATCCACCTAGGCCGAATATCATCCCCATGACATAGCAAAGATTTGAACCATGGGCTAATTAGAACTCAAGCTAGCAACTAAAAACATGCATGAATCTCATGGCACAACCTCAAACATACCTTAATCTAGATACAAGTATGGCCAAACCTCCTCCAAATCCTCTCCCAAACCAAACATGAAGCAAGAACTCCTTCCTTCTTCCTTAGAATTTTCGGCCAAAAGAAATGAAAAAGGATGAACAAATTTTCTTTTTTCTTTTCTTCACTCACGGCAATGGGGGGGACACTCACACACATTCTTTTCTTTTTTTTTGTTTTCTTCCTTCCATTTCTTATTAGTTTATTGCCCATGCTTCTTATTTTATTTTTCCATTAACACAACATGTTTCATGACATGTTTTGCCCATCATCCCTTGTCATGGCTGGCCAGTAGTACTTAAATGGGGGGAAATTGACATGCAAGTCCACCCCTTTGATTACATGCACTATTAGGCCACTTGCATTTGCCTAGCACATTTCTAAATTTTCTCACATAAGTCTTATCAACTAAATTCACATGCAATTAACTAAATCGAAGCTTAAAACTTTCACACATTTATATTCACATATTTTTAGGCAATAATTATCACATTCAAATAATTTGGTGACTCGGTCTAGCGGTCCCGAGACCGCTTTCCGACTAGGGTCACTTTAGGGCTGTCACAATCCACATAACTAGCTCCAACATACCTCCCCTTAAAAGCAGTTTTGAACAATTCCCAAGTTACTTACTCAATTGGGGTACTCTCCTTTACGGTGATCCACCATCGGTATGCCTCGTCAGGTAGCAGCGACATAGCCCCCTTTAGCTTTTGCTCCACAGAGCAATCTAAATCGTCCATAATCCGCTCTGTTGCTTCTAGCCAATATTTAGCCACATTCTGGGTTACTCTAGATACGCCCCTAAAAACTTCTGCTTCGTTAGCCCGAAGTCGCTTGGAGATGGATCCCCTATTTACTGTCCCAATGCTAGCTCCAGCAACTCTTTCTAAAACCCTTAACATGGCTTGGGACAAAGCATCATCCCTCGCAGCCCGATCATAAGACCCAGTCTTTGTTGCCTGTGGCACAGATGCCTCCTTAGCTGGCCTATGCCCTGAGGATGAAGATTCCGCTTGCACCCTTCCGCGACCACAGCCGCGGCCTCATCCACGAGTTACTTTTGTACTCATATCGACTTATCTGATTATGAATTTTATAATATTAGTATAATGTTCAATTGTTTATTACGAAATGTCTTATGGAAATATAGCAGTTCAAGAATTGTTTTTGCATCGTCGTAGCCTAGCTACAGTTTCATTGCTACGGTTTTTTTCAGTTCTGCCCTATCTAAAGTATCATAGTAGGGTCTCAGTTCTATTTATAGCATCAAATCATTATCACATATCATAAAGATAATATACTTACAGACTTGGTGCCAGGGATTCAGTGCGCCACTTCTTTCTCCAAACCAAAAACCACAAACCATGTATTTAATCACAGAAAATAGATTATCTTAAAATTTGCAAAAAATATCTTTGTTTTTGAAATTCTCGATTTTAGACCCGTTTTAAAAAAAACCCAGAAAAACTTAAACCATTTTACTATGTATACCTTTATAAAACATTTTTGAGAAAATATTTTCAAAACTATTTCCAAAAAATACCCTTCTTGGTAAAGTTTTTTTTCGAAAAGTTTTTTGGACCTGATCCACAGCCGAGTTGTTGCAACCTAGGCTCTAATACCACTAAATGTAACACCCCAAACCCAGCCTAGACCTTATGGTCGAATCTGACGTGCCACATTGAAGTTAAAAACCCATTTTTTGTTTTAGTGCGTTAAAAACTGACTTTTGTTAAGCTAACAAAGTGAATGGAAGCTGGGCACCAGGTAGGAATCCATAGAGGAGGTGAGCCATGAAGGCAGCTTAAGTACCAAGCTCTTCGAATGGATCGAATCCTAGACATGCCCACTATCATTGCCACACTTGGTTATATCGATTTGAAATTTATTTAAGTGGATATCTTTGAGAAATCAAATAATCTTGGAAAACAAGTGTCGTTTTGAAAACGCATTCTAAGTCTCACCCATTTATTATCAACCAGTTTAAAGTTATTAAAAATAAAATAATCCCAGAAAAGAAAGAAAATAAAGTTAAAATGGCCTTATTACAACCCAAAAATAATTAATAAAAAAAGCAAACTTTAATGAAAAGCAAACTTTAATGAAAACCAAACACCTATTCAAAAGCCCAAAAGCGATCACTGTGGCCACTCTGAATCCCCTCCGGCTCTAAGTCCCCAAATCAAGGCTCACCTGCAAGGTTAAGGAAAGAGGGTGAGTTTGGAAACTCAATGTGCAACAAGCCCCTTTCAGAGTCCAAAGCAATATCAGCCTGCTGCGCCTAAGCCCAACTTCAATCTCAGTGTATACTGGGCCGAAGCCTTTTCATATTTCATATTACTGGGCTGAAGCCTTTACTATAAACGTTATGGCACATAGGCCCACTTCAATATCACATGTAATATCAATAAATGTATGCAAGCCCATTTGGGGAGACTACTCAACCCACCATCCGCTACTCTCCACCCGTACCAACCAACACACCATGTGGGGAATAACTCAACCCACCCAACCAACACACCACTGGCAGCATACCTGCTTTATCGTATATCTGGAGGCCTAGCCTCTTTAATAACTGGGGCAAAGCCCGTTTCAGTAAACTGGGGCAAAGCCCTTTTCAATAAACTGGGGCATAAGCCCTTTTCAATAAACTGGGACATAAGCCCTTTTGCACTTCCTCCATCCATATAAAAACCCAACCCAATGCATTTATGAATACATCATGTGCATATCATACATATCATGCGCATATCATACATATCATACATATCATGTTCAAATCATATCAATCATGTATATCAAAATCCCATGTATCAAATTATAAGTAAACCCTAGGGGTATAACGGTCATTTTTACCTAGGGGCAAAACAGTCATTTTCATAATATAAGGGTAATTCCATAATTTTACCAAATTTTAGGGTTTTCCATGTTCATTATTAGTTACTAACCATTCATATGTTTTAAACAGCAATTCTGGCCCATTTTTCGCGATACCGAATTACTGGGCCAGAAACCCCTAATGGGCCCTACATAGTCGATTTTGTCATCTAGGCCCATTTAGCCTATATTCCATAATGTTATTACCAGTCTTAATGCGCAATTTAACGGGTTTTCATTTTCTACCAATTTTACCCAAATGGGCCCGAAAGCCCATTAGGCCCAACTTCAGCCCCTTGAGGCCCAACTTACCGTAATGCCAAAAATCGTGCTCTTACCTGTTCAAACGATCCCGATCATCCACTTAGTGAATCTAACTAACCAATGAGCGTTCGCTTGCTCACAAGTCCTCGAAATGCCAGAATTTCAACATTTCGGCTTTTCGGCATTTACCGTTTCAAGCTATGAAAAAGGGTTCGTTACACACGTATTTTGCGATATTCCTCGACGAGATCTCCTACACGATTTCTCCTATAATAAACTGTTAATAAATCAGCTCACAATAATAGAACCAAATCGAGAACCATCTATTAACGATACTTACACATTCGGCCACCCTTCATAATGGCCTTAGAATCCATACCTTTGTCGAAGTTGATGACTAGATCTAGTCACTCCGATGATCCCAGCTAATCCAAGTCGACACTACGCCTTGCAGCTCTTCCACAAGGTTCACCTACCCAAATGATTCCAATCCTGTGCTAATTCTGATTCAACACAGTCCCAACTCCAAAACACTAGCAAAAATCACACCACAAGGATCCTAAGAATCGGCCACCAAGTCACCCAAGGGTGCTGTGCTTTCGGCTTTTGGGTCATGAAGAAAAAGTGGTTATGGACCAAAAAAGGTTGTTGATAAAAGAGTTGAAAGGATTTTGAAATAACAAGAATCGGCTAAAAAGAAAAAGAACAAGTGTATACCTTTATAGATAAATCGACTTCCCTTGACTCCTTCGGGATTTGGCTTGTTGCTATTCGGTTAGCAATGAAAAGAATGATAGGTTCAGGTTTTACTATGAATGAATGAGAGGAAGAATGAGAGGAAGAGAGTTTGTGGAAGAAATAATGGTAGAGAAATGAGAGGGATTTGCTTAAGAACAATAGACACAAGTGAAAAGAAAGAAAAGAAAAAAAAAGAGAAAAATGCCACCCTAAAACCCCAATAGCCGAATTTGCTCTAAACCTTCCCCTTGTCCGGTCACCACTTCTCCCATTTCAAATCTCCTAAAATCTCTCCTAGATGCGCTCCCCCTTATCTCTCCATCATCCCTAAAATCTCTCCCCTTATCACTTCTTAATCCATGCACTTGATTAATTCAAACTCCTCCAATAGAATCCACTTGGGTTCCAACGCCTACCCTTCCTACACATAAAAATAAATAACCTTATTTGCCAACATAGGGAATCGAACCCAGGTCTTCCTCTATGCTCCACACACCACCTTTTTATGAGCTTAGTGGCGTCACCTTTGCCACTTTACCAAAGCTCTTTTTTGTGATACATTTTACCCACAACTTTACATAAGGTCATCTAGCCAGTACCCTTAACTCTTAAGTCCTAAATTTAAAAATTCAACCGGGTTTTGGCCAGCACATGGGCCTTCCATAAGCCCATTTACCTACTGAAATTATGAATTCCACAACCAAATACCAAATTTTAAACAAACTTTACCAAAATATCGAGAATCGCAAAAAACCTAAAAATCAAGATGTTACAAATATAGTTGTTTCAAATCATTATACATTTTCATACTTCTCGGATGTACAGAAAATCTACTATTGTGGGCTTCACACAAAGTCGTTTGAATCAAATTTGGATTTTTCGAAACACAAAGTCTATTTCTGAACCTCAGATAGTCATCAACATCAATCTGGAATTCGGAATCAGAATCAGAATTACACTGAGTTCGTTTAACCATAATCTCATTATTAACCTTCTGAGCTTCGATAATCTGTTGTAAAAACAAGGGTTTTGCTTTCAATTCAGCTAAAACTGAACAATTATCAAATTGAATTAAACGAGTGTTCTTTGCAAATAATGATTTTTGACTCAAAGCATTAGCAACCACATTAGCTTTTCCTGGGTGATAATCAATCACAAGTTCATAGTCTTTTAACAGTTCTAACCATCTCTGTCGTAAATTCAAATCTTTTTGCGTCATTAAGTACTTCAGACTTTTATGATCAGAAAACACGTGACATTTCTTACCAAACAGATAGCGACGCCAGATTTTCAAAGCAAACACAATGGCAGCTAACTCAAGATTGTGTGTTGGATAGTTCTTCTCATGTGGCTTCAACTGTCTCGAAGCATAAGCAACAACTTTTCCTTCTTGCATTAAAACAGAACTGAGTCCATTCAATGAAGCATCACTGTAAATAATGAATTCTTTACCTGACTCAGGTTGTACTAATACTGGAACTTCAGTTAATAGAGCTTTTAACCGATCAAAACTTTTTTGACATTGTTCGGACCATTCAAACTTCACATCTTTCTGAAGCAATTTTGTCAACGGAGTTGCTATCATAGAGAAATCTTTTACAAAACATCTATAGTAACTAGCAAGTCCCAGAAAACTGCGGACTTCAAATACATTCCTCGAAGGCTTCCAATCTAGAATAGCTAAAATCTTGCTTGGATCAACTCGGATCCCGGAAGCTAATACAATATGACCCAGAAAACCAACTTCTCGCAACCAGAATTCACATTTACTAAAATTTGCATACAACTGTTTATCTCGTAAAGTTTGTAGCACTATTCTCAGATGTTCGGCATGCTCAGATTCATCGCGTGAATAAATCAATATGTCATCAATAAAAACTACAAAAAATTGATCTAAATATGGTCTGAAAATTCTATTCATCAAATCCATAAAGATGGCAGGTGCATTAGTCAATCTGAAAGGCATAACTAAAAATTCATAAAGGTCGTACCTCATTCTGAAAGCAGTTTTCGGAATGTCAGAGTTCCTTACCCGCAACTGATAGTAACACGACCTCAGATCTATATTTGAAAACACAGTAGCACCTTTCAACTGATCAAATAAATCATCAATTCTAGGCAGAGGGTATTTGTTCTTTACGGTCACTTTATTAAGTTGTCTGTAATCAATACACATTCTCATTGTGCCATCTTTCTTTTTCACAAACAGAACAGAAGCACCCAAAGGTGAAAAACTCGGTCTAGCAAATCCTCGATCGGTCAATTCTTGTAACTGAGATTTTAATTCCTTTAACTCTATTGGAGCCATTCTATATTGAGCTATTGAAATCAGAGTAGTACCAGGTCCTAATTCAATGCCAAACTTGACTTCTCGAATCGGAGGCAAACCAGGCAATTCTTCAAGAAATACATCAGAGAATTCACAGACAACAGGCACTGATTCAACTTTCTTATCATTTACTTTTGGATCTAACACATAAGCTAAGTAAGCTTCACAACCTTTCTTCACATATTTCCGTATTTTCATTGCAGATCCATTCAGATCACTAGACTCAATTCGGATTATTTCATCATTCTTACACCTTAAATCAATGACTTTTCGTTTGCAATTCATAATAGCATCATGCAGAGTTAACCAATCCATTCCCAGAATTATGTCAAATTCATCAAAAGGTAAAAGCATTAGATCAGTAGGGAAACAGATATCTCGAATCATTAATGGTCAATTCTTGCAAACTTTATCAACCAAGACACTTTTGCTTAAGGGGTTCAATACTCTAAGTACGAATTCAGTAGACTCTATAGGCAAAGTCTTACTGTGCACTAAATTCATACAAATATAAGAATGCGTTGATCCAGGGTCTATCAATGAAATCACAGAAGTATCATAGAGAGTAAAAGTACCAGTAATCACGTCTGGAGATGAGGCTTCCTCACGAGCTCAGATAGCATAGGCTCTGGCCTCAGATCTAACAGCAGTATCCCCAGTAGCTCTTTGACCACTACTTCCATTTCTTGCATTTCTGGAAGGTCTACCTCTAGCTGAGGTGTTACTTGATACCGGATTCTGTACATTTTCTTGCTCAGCGGGTTCAGAACAATATCTTACAAAATGATCCAGGGATCCACATTGAAAATAGGCTTGGTTATTTAATCTACAATTTCCCAGATATGTTTTACCACAATGTTTACATTTAGGTTTCTCAGATCAGACATTTCCAACACTTGCAACAGATGTAATAGGAGCTCTGGTGTTCGGATATGATCTAGTTCGATCTCTATTTGAATGTCCCACATTAGTATTTGAATGGTTCTGATCATCTCAGAATTTCTTTAATCCAAACTGAAATGATTTACTCAAAGATCTCTTTCTAGCATCTCTAGCTTCAAAATCAACTTTTCTTTTCTCTTTACTTAATTCTTCAGCTTTACAAGCTCGCTCAACGAGCACAACCATTTCTTTAATTTCTAGAATTCCAACTAACAGACGAGTATCTTCGTTTAATCCATCTTCAAACCTTTTGCACATTATTGCTTCATTCGATACACATTCCTGAGCATACTGGCTTAACCTCACAAATTCACGTTCGTATTCAGTAATAGACATATGACCTTGCTTAAGCTCGAGAAACTCTTTGTGTTTCTGATCAATGAATCTCTGACTAATATATTTCTTCTGAAATTTAGCTTGGAAGAAATCCCAAGTAATTTGCTCACTCGGAACCACAGATATTAAAGTTTTCCACCAATGGCATGTTGTATCTCTCAGAAGTGAAACGACACATTTTAGACACTCCTCAGGACTTAGAGACATTTCATCAAACACTCTTATTGTATTTTCCAACCAGAATTCGGCTCTTTCAGCATCATCATTCGTGGTAGCTTAGAACTCTTCAGCCCCATACTTTCTAATCTTATAAACAGGTGGTCTACTTGACTGAACTAGATTTGCTGAAGTCATAACAGGAATTTGAGAAGGATTAACCGGGGGTAGAGGTTGTTGTTGTACAGTCGGATTGGTTCTAATGTATTTGGTGAACCATTCATTCATCATCTGATAGAAGGCTTGCTTAGCCTCGCTATCACGGCTACTCATAGCTGGTTGTGAATCATCTTGCACTGTCCTTTGCGCTGGGGCAGGTGCATTGTTTTCAAAATCATCAGCTACGGCTCTATTGGGACCCATTTGCTATACAAAACCACATTTCAATGTCAAGAGTTATCACAGTATCATAGATTCATGTATATGGCATGTATAGCTAGACTCACATATGCTATGGTAGTCCTAGAACTAACTAAACAATAGCTCTGATACTAATAAAATGTAACACCCCTATCCCATAACCAACACCCGAATAGGTAAGGGGTTTTACCGGACAGACAGAACATTACAAAACAATACAGAATTACAGATATCGTATATCATTATTACAGAAACATTCACCACCAATTCATTCATCAATGCGGTCTACAAGACCTAAAACATACATTTAAGAAAAGGTCAAAACTAAACCGAACCTATTCAGAAATTTTAGAACTTAATCAAACATTTCAAAGCTGTCAAAGCCACACGCCCGTGTGACTCAACCATGTGACTTACACGGGCATAAGCCAAGCCCATGTGATCCAACCGTGCCAAAAAGAGGTCCTATACTGACATTTTCACAAGGCCAACAGACACCGCCATCTGCCATGACCGTGTGATACATAACTAGCTACTGACTTAAGCCCACGGCCATAAGGCACGCCCGTGTTCCCTAATCGTGCAAATTTTAAGACGTTACTGCCAAACTAACACGACCACTAGGCACGCCCGTGGCCTCTGACCTATGGCAAAATGTAGGCTTGATTTATGCCAATTTGCCACACCTTTAAGGGGTCAATCCTACAAGAAATGCTAAACAACATTTATAAAACAAATTTTCAGCCAATTTCATACACAAAACATGCTTCATTACAATTATCTCGTCATCATTCAACAACCTATTCAAAACCATGCCAAATCTTAACACAAACATACCATTTTCTAGCCAGCTCTCATGGCTTAACATATATAAAATTCAAAACTTAATACATGGATATTCTAGCGTATACATGCCATACTTTAAAATATTTACACTTTCAAAAGTACCAAAATGAGATTGATAGTGTGGTGACAATCCTCGACTATCCCCGAGCCTTCAGTAGCTACGATAATTGTAAAACAGGCAGTAAGCACACAGTGTAAGCTACAAAGAGCTTAGTAAGTCAAATGCAATTGCATAACTAATATAGCATATAAGTAACAGTTAATGGCCATAATTCACAATCGTCTCAGAGATTATTTCCTTATTTCACAGAAACATAATCTTTTTTATGCAGAAATCTAGTACGATACAAATGTACTTGTGTAAATTATACATTCCATATGTTTATTTCCATATCTCATACTTTATCATCAGACAATTCAGAAACGAAATAGATATTTATAGACAGGTACAATGCCAACGTCCCAGACGTGGTCTTACATGTAATTCAATATCGAAACCTCTGTTCCAGACAGGGTCTTACACGAAATCTCAAATCGAGGCCTATGTCCCAAACACGGTCTTGCACAAAATCACAGATCAATGTCAACGTTCTTTCAAGAACATACAAAGCTTCTCATACACCAGCATATTATCAGAGTTTATTCATCAGGCTCTCAAGGCCGTCCAATGCAAATCACAATTTATATATGCAGAATTTAAATCAACTTAATACATAAGTGTAATTTGACTTACCTCGTATGAATTTCAGACGAACCGAGTCAACTATTCGACTACTTTTGATTTCCCTCGATCTAAATCTGATTTTCTTTGTTCTTGATCTAATACAATTTAAATTCAACCATTCAATCATCCATTTCATTCAAAATAATCCATGAACACATATTTAAGGCACTTTGCATTTTAGCCCTTATATTATCACACTTTGACAATTTAGTCCATTTTTCACAAAATCACAAATATGCATAATTCATCAATACTATAACTTGTCCAAATATACATGGCTTCCATACAAGCCCAAATAACACATTTAATTTACAATTTAGTCCTTCAAAACCTTATTTTCACAATTTAGCTCAATAAGCTCTATTTCATCAAAATTCAAAGACAAAGCTTAATAATCTCATACATATCTTTCATATTCCATATAAAAACATCATAAAGTTCATATAATCATCAATGGCACATTTCATAATCTTCAACAAAAATAGAAATTCAGACATGGTTTTTGAAGAACACGAAGCAACAATCACAGAAACGTAGAAATGATCAAAAACCGAACAAATTTCATACCTCAATTTAGCTATCAAAGTGCCGAATATACAAAAGCTTCAAACCCTTGTTTCTTTTTCTGATTTTCAGCTAACATGCATGAAAATAAAGTCATCTTTTGTTTTTTTATTTAATATATCATTTATACACTTTTTACCATTTTAGCCTTGTTAATAAAACATTAATTTCCATTCACTAATGTCCATAATTCTCCATACCATATAAAAATGGTCTAATTACATCTTAAAGATCTCATATTGAACAAGACAAATCAATTAGGCACTTAAGCAAATAGAAAGCTACTTTTGCATTCACTACAGTTAAGTCCTTTTTCATAATTAAGCACAGAAACAAACAAATTAAATCAAACAAATTTCGCAGATATAAATTCAAATATCATAGACAAAGAAAATATTATTAAAATATTTTTCAGACTCGGATTTATGGTCCCAAAACCATTATTTCGACTAGGGTCAAAATCAGACTATTACAGACCTAGTCAGAATATTGGTTTCGGGACCACAAATCCGACATCAAAATATTTATTTTATGATTATTATGAGGCCTAGAATATGATTATATGCATGTATTAAAGTTTCATGAAGAAATTCTTGGACTAAGGTGTTTAATTGGAAATTAGGGACTAAATTGAATAAATTGCAACACTTGATTTCTAGAAGCAATTTGTGTGACATTGCTTTGGGTTATGAATTATAAGGTATTGGAGAGAAATTTGACTAGTTTCTAAGTTTTTGAACAAAAATGGGCTTCCATGGTTGAAATTTTAAAAAAAGGGCATGAAGCCATTTTGGTCATTTGGCTTTTTAATGAATTAAAATGGAAAAAATCAAGCCAAAATCAGCCATTCTTCTTCTCCATGCTACCGAAATTCTCTTGTCACCATAGCTAGGGTTTTCAAGCTTTCCAAGCTCAATAGTAAGTGCTCCCAAGCCCCGTTTTTCATGCTCTTTGTATTTTTAAAATCCCGGTAGCTTGCTCTCTCCATTTCTACCCATATTTCATGCTAGGGTTCACGTTTAAAAATTTACCCATGCATGAGTTGCTTGTATTTTGATGGATTATTGAAGAATATGAAAGATGAATGTGTATTAAACATCTTTTCCTAGTTGATTTCCACGAAAAACCCTTATAAGGACTATTTTGCAAAAGATGTAAATATGTGGTAGAAATGAGAAAATAACGAAAACTGTGGGCTACCATAAGAAAGAAAAGTGTTCGGCTAGGCTTGGGTAAGATAGAAATTGCATGTGTTTCATTATACGAGCCTAGGGACTAAATCGTAAAAATGTCAAAGGTTAGGGGCAAAATGGTCATTTGGACTGGGGGTGGATATTAAACTTGAAATGCATAATGTAGAGTATTAATAAGTTAATTTTGTTGATATAGACCTCGAGGATCAAATTTCGGAGGTTAATCGTGGTAAATGCAAGGTTTCGGAATAACCAAAACATAACTCTGAAACGAATACTAGGTAAGTTCGAATTACTTAAAGTAAACCCCTAATATGCATAATTGTATGATTTATGAATGCATGATGACTGAATTTTATTATTGGCATGAAATATCATAGAAATGCATATTTGATGACAACATGTGAAAAATGTCTCGGTTGAGGTTGGAAAAGGGAATTCTATGGACAAACCCTGTTTGACATGTGAATTGAGATCCTGCATGTGTTGCAGTAAGGATTTAACCGGGACAGGTAATCTGTGATCTCAAGTATGAAAAGGATTTAGCCCGGACGGGTGTTCCTTGAATGATCAAGCCTCCCGAAGAATGTGTCCATTAAGGATTTAGCCCGAGCAGGTAATCCGATTAGGGTCTGAATTTAGCCTGGACTGGTAATTTAAATCCGAGCTCATTAAGGGTGTTTGTCTTTATAAGGGATTTAGCCTAGACTGGTAATCTCGACATCACCTTATAAGTTCATGATATGGGGGATTTAGCCTGGACTGGTAATCTTGCAATGAGACTTGAGGTTCGCGGGAGTGCATATATGTGAAATTATCATTCGTAAGAATTGACGAATAATAGGTATTCCATCGAGATTCCCTAAAAAATCAACGGGATTAATATGATGTATGTCAATAAGATGTTGAATGATGAGCTCATCTACATAAATTACATGATGCTTTATTATGTGACTAACTCATTGATTGAGTGCATGTGATAAAGAATCATTTCATAATTGATGATTTCATGATTTAAATATGGATGTATGCTAATTACTCGGTATGTTTACTTTCTGGCTATTCGAGCTTACTAAGCATGTAAATGCTTATCCCTCTCTTTTTCCCTATTCCACAGAGCTCGAGAACTCATAGGGACTGGAAGACAATTGGAGAGTCAACACACTATCAACTAGACAAGCTTTGGTATAAAGACTTTGTTTATTTTGTTCAATGGGATGTATGGTATTTTTGAGTATTTTGTTATATGTTTCATTTGATTTTCCAAATGAAGGCATGTAAAAATATGTTTATCTCTTTGTATATGGCCACGAAAATTCGCTTAATTGAAGTAGGCTATGACCTACAAATTTATGCATGGTTTTATTTACAAGTTTTGGGTTGTTACCAATTGGCAATGAGTCACATGAACGAGCCAATTTTGGATGAATTAAAGTGACATGGAAACCCATACACACTAAATGGAAAATAACCTTTCATGTATGAAACCAATGATATGAGGTTTCTATATAACTAGTTTTAATAAGATTATTTACAAGTGTATAATCATGTTTTCCTTCAAACTTGGTAACCACTAAGTAGTAGTAAAAATGGGTGACTAAAGGATTGGAAATAGCCTATTAGAGTCCACATGGTGAGACACACGGGCGTGTGTCTAGGCCGTGTGTGACACACTGCTCTCTCCCATGGGTGTGTGCTATGGCTGTGTGTCCCCTGCACTTAAAATTTTAGTTCAAGGTTGCACACGGGTAGGCCACACGGGCGTGAGCTATGGCCGTGTTAAAAAGACAGTGTCGTCCACAGGTAGCAACACGGGTGTGTGCCGTGACCGTGTTGATAAGTCAGTGTTGCCCACAGATGAAGGGCATGGGCATGCCCCAAGCCACACAGGTGTGTGAATCCACATGACCCATCTACACGGGCGTTTGAATCCACACGACCCATCTACACGGGCGTGTGACAGTTTATGATAAGGAAAATTTTCTGAGGAGCCCAAGGTCTATCGAATGTGCCCAAATTTGTCCCGCATTGCCTCTAGGTATGTTATAGGTCTTGAAGGCCTATATAAGGGACGAGGTATTCATGGTTGAAAGGTTTTAAATTTTGAAAGAAAATTTGCAACCCAAATAGTGTGTTTCAAGTGCAAAGCTTCGGTAATGCCTCGAACCTTATCACGGTATACGATACAAGGGAGGGGTGTTACAAAACAGGTGGGGGTGGAGGTTGTTAAGTGGCCGGATTCATTCGTACGAATTCCGTGAACCACTCACTCATCATTTGGAAGAAGACTTTCTTAGCCTCTCCTCCTTGGCTACTAGTTACAAGTCTAGAATCAGACTATACTGCCCCTTGAGCGGGAGCGGGTGTATTACTTTCAACATCATCAGCTATTGCTCATTTGAGATCCATTTGCTATATGAAAAACACATTTTAAATGTCAAGAATCATCACACTATCATACTTTATATATGGAATGTATTGCTAGACTCTCACTCGCTATGTTAGTCCTATAATCGACTAAACCGTAGCTTTGATACCAGTTAAATGTAACATCCCTAACCCATATCCGACGCTAGAATAGGGTTATGAGGTATTGTAATAGCTTGATTTTGGGCCTAGTCCGAACAGTGATTTTAGAACCACTATTCTGGGGCCGGAGAAATTATTTTTAATGTTATTTTATGTGTTATAGCATGATTATATTAGTGCATGAAAATTTTGGTGAAATAGTTTTAGCGATTTCATGCTTAATTGCGACAAAAGAATAAATCGCATAAAGGGCAAAGTGTTGTTTTGCTAGCTAAATATGTTAAATAGCTAGAGAACCAAAATTTGGGGAGTTTAAAGTGCAAATAGACCCTAAATAGCGTGCTTGGCCAGCCATAGAGAGAAAGAGTTTGAAAAGTAAAAGTTTGTGGGTATTAGGTAGCTTATTTGGCATTAAAATAAAACAAAAACAAAAAGATGTTATCTTTTCATATTTCTTCCTTCCCTCACCGAAAATACCAGAAAAATAGGGGTTTTGAAAGCTCAAAATTTCAGCAACTTCCATCCCTTGCAAGTTAAGTGATTTTGATGATCATTTTTGTTGATTTTTCTGTTTTTGGGACCCTTGTAGCATGAGCTAGCTAATGGGGGGGTTATGTTGCAAAATGGTTGAAAGTCTAGGGTTTTGCCATGTGAATCTTTATGTTGTCTGCTAAATTTTTATGGAAGAAAATGAGTCATGGTTGTGTAATAAACAACTTTTGTGAAGGGATTTTCATGAAAACACCTAAAATGGACCATTTTGTAAAGATAGCAAAATGAGTGATAAGTATGAGTAATAATCAGAATTGTGGGCTGCGCCTAGTATAAAAAGAATTCGACTAGGCTTGGGTAGTGAGGAAATTTGATAAAAATGATTTACGAGCCTAGGGGTAAAATCGTAAATTTGTGAAAGTCTAGGGGTAAAATGATCATTTTCTCAAAGTATAAATTATGAAATGTATTGGTTAATATGATGATTAAAATAGTAGATTTTATCATTATAGATCAAGAAAACCGGGATTCGAGCTTCAATCGGAAAGCACGAGGTTATGGACTAAAATGGAATAATTGGCTGAAATTTTCCTTCGTGGTAAGTTCATGTGATAATAATAATGCAATGTTATAATTGAATATTAAATGCTTTATTATTATTATTATCATATAAATTGTATGACTGATTATACAAATATTTTTTACGAAGATTCGACAAGTAAGTCCATAAGCAAATAATGTGAAGTTGTAGCATATTTTAATGCTTTGATAATATGTACATTTAAATCTTTTATTGCTATCATGAAAGTATGAAATGTATGATAGAAGAATAAATGACATTATGAGCAAGTGCGTCGACATTGAGTTAGACAAGGAACCCCGTTTGAACCTCAGGAATAGTATAGGATACACAGGATATGTCATAAGAAATAATGTGGTCTAAACTCATGGGTTGTGTTTGAGTTCATGAGATAAGTGATATATGTAATGTGGGTCTGGGTGCTGCCTATGTGATTAGGCCCGTGAGTAACTCATTGAGTGAGCATATCATGTTAATGCTTTGGGCTCCGGGTGTTGACTTTGTGTACAAACCCGTGAATAGCTCAAATGTGAGCCTTACATAATATGTGGTAGCTTTAGCTACATACGTTACGCGCTATGAGTTGGTTCTAGCTGCGTATATGGCACTATGTGCAAGTTTCTGTGAATCCATTTGTGTTCCTAGTGTTCAACGGGTAATTCAAGGAAGGATTTGATGATGGTCCCAATGAGTATGTCATTGGTGAGAACGAACTTGAGTTATGTTACGAATGAGTACAAGTATGTACAAAAACTAAATTGAATATGAAATCCACGAATGGTAAGTCCATGAGTATTCTGAAATGATGTTGTGTTAATTTGGTGGACTAAGATATATGTTTATAAATGCATAGATTTCTAATTTAAAAGAAATGAAGGTATGATGAATTTTGTCATCATCATTTTTGTACTAAAACTGTTTTGGACAGTAGTTGTAGTCCAAATTTGAAAATTCACCAACAATTGTGAAAATTGAATTTGAGGCTAAATAAAATATGAAATTAAAGCTTATTGAGTATAGTTTCACATAGAAGAAACAGTGTAAGAAAATTAATATTAGATTATGATATATTTAAATTACTGTTAGACAGAGTTAGAAGGGTTTTGGAGTCCCCTGTTATGATTTGAGAAAATCTTTGAAAATTGTACAAAAATAGTTATGGGCTATAACTTATATGCTTAAAATATTTAGTGAGTCTATTTTCAAGAGAAATAGATGGAGACATCATCTGAGTCCTGTATTATGAGATAATTAGTTGTTAGTAAAGAAGGGTCGGAACTATTAGACAGGAAAAAGGGGTAACTTTAAAGAATAAAATGTACATACTGGATAGACTAAAAATTCTAAAATTTTATGGTAAGAAGATATGTAGTCTAGTTTCAGGAAAAATTAGTGGATCCTAAATTGGAGTTCTATAGCTCCAGATATAAATAAATTAGTAACTATGAGTCGAGAAAAACAACACGACCAGAAAGTAAGCAAAAGTGTAATTATAGTCGAATTTCCTTGAAAAGCATGTTGGCATATTGCTTATTATTTTTATATGGACTTACTAAGCGTAAAGCTTACTCCTTCCCTTTTTATTTCTTTAATGTTGTCAGGCCGGCGAGGTTGGAGAACGTCGGGGGTAGCAACACACGATCAAGCTATTATGATGTGTATTCTTCTGATTTGGTCAAGATGTCGGCTTAAATTGATTCATTGCGTTTAGCCATGAAACGTGGCTTACAAGGGTGATGTAACACCCCTCACCCGTATCCGACGTCGGGATAAGGTTCGAGGCATTACCGGGGCTTTACACTTATAACACCCTATTTGGGTCGTAAATTTTTGCTCAAATTTAAAACCTTTCAACCATGATTATCTCGACCCTTATATAGGCTTTCGAGGCCTATAACATGCCTAGAGGCAGAGCGGGACAAATTCGGGCACGTTCGATTAACCTTGGGCTCCTCAAAAAAAAATTCTTATCTTAAAGTGTTACATGCCCATGTAGATGGGCCGTGTGGACTCACACGCCTGTGTGACTTGGGACATGCCTATGCCCTTCGACCGTGTGCAACACTAACTTATCAACACGGTCGTGGCACACGCCCGTGTTGCCTACCCGTGGAAAACACTGTCTTTTAGACACGGCAAGGACACACGCTCGTGTGGCCTACACGTGTGTGTTTTTGATTTAAAGTTTTAAGTGTAGGGGACACACGGCCCTAGCCCACACCTGTGGGAAGGAACCGTGTGTCACACACGGCCTAGACACATGCTCGTGTTTCCGACCATGTGGACCCTAATAGGCTATTTTCCAAGCCTTAAGTCACCCCTTTCTACTCCTTATACCTAGTGGTTACCAAGTTCGAAGGAAAACATGATTATACACTTGTAAATAATCTTGATAAAACTAGTTTTATGGAAACCTCATATCATTGGTTCCATACATGAAAGGTTATTTCCCATTTAGTGTTTATGGGTTTCAATGTCACTTTAATTTGTTCGAAATTGGCTCGTTCATGTAACTCATTGCCAATTGGTAACAACCATCACTTGTAAATAAAACCATACAAAATTTTGTAAGTCATAGCCTACTTTAATTAAGCCAATTTTCATGGCCATATACAAAAAAAAACATACTTTTACATGCCTTCATTTGGCAAATCAAATGACATATATAACAAAATACTTAAAAAACCTATACATGCCATTGAACAAAATAAAAATGTCTTTATACCAAAGCTTGACTAGTTGATAGTGTGTCGACTCTCCAATCCTCTTCCAGTCCTTATCAGTCCTCGAGCTCTGTGAGGTAGGAAAAAAGAGAGGGGTAAGCATTTACATGCTTAGTAAGCTCGAATAACTGGAAAGTAAACTTACAGAGTAATTATCATTCATCCATATTTAAATCATGAAATCATCAATTATGAAATGATTCCCTATCACATGCACTCAATCAATGAGTTAGACACATAACAAAGCATTATGTAATTTATATAGATGAACTCATCATTCATCATCTTATTGATGCACATCATATTAATCCCGTTGAGTTTCCAGTAAATCTCGATGGAACACCCACCTAATCCGTCAATTCTTACGAATGATCATTTCACATATATGCACTCCCGCGAACCTCACATCTTATAACAGGATTACCAGTCCAGGCTAAGTCCCCCATATCATGAAATCATAAAGTAATGTCGGGATTACCAGTCCAGGCTAAATCCCTTATAAACATACACCCTTACTGAGCTCGGATCTGAATTACTAGTCCAGGCTAAATTCAGATCCTAACGGATTACCCGTCCGGGCTAAATCCATAATGTACACATATTCTTCGGGAGGCTCGATCATTCAAGGAACACCCGTCCGAGATATATCCTTTTCATAATTGAGATCAACGAATTACCTGTCTGGGCTAAATCCTTACTGCAACACATGCAGGATCTCAAATCACATGTAATTTCGGGTTACCGTCGAATTCCTTTTGTCAACTTCAATCGAGACATTTTTCACATGTTACCATCAAATATGCATTTCTATGATATTTCATGCCAATAATAAAAGAAATCATCAAGCATTCATAAATCATACAATTATGAATATTACGGGTTTACTTTAAGTTATCCGAACTTACCTGGTATTTGTTTCGGAGTTGTGTTTTAGTTATTCCGAAACCTTGCGTTTACCTCGATCGACCTCTGGAATTTGTTCCTCGGGGTCTATAACAACAAAATTATATCATTAATACCCCACATAATACATCACAAGTCTAATTCTCACCACCGGTCCAAATGACCGTTTGGCCCCTAACCTTTGATATTTTTACGATTTAGTCCTTAAGCTCGTATAATGAAACACATGCAATTTCTACCTTAACCAAACCTAGCCGAACACTTTTCCTTCTTATGGTAGCCCTTATTTCCATTATTTTCACACTTCTACCACACATTTTACAACTTTTGCAAAATGGTCCCTACAAGGGTTTTTCATGAAAATCACCTAGGAAAAGATGTTTAACACATTCATCTTTCATGTTCCTCCATAATCCATCAAATACAAGTGAATCATGCATGTGTAATTTTTTAAACATGAACCTTAGCATGAAATATGGGTAGAAATGGAGAGAGCAAGCTACCGAGATTTCAAAAATACAAGGAACATTAAAAACGGGGCTTGGGAGCACTTACTATTGAACTTGGAAAGCTTGAAAACCCTAGCTATGGAAACCCTAGAAATTTCGGAAGCATGGAGAAGAAGAATGGCTGATTTTGGCTTGATTTTTCCCATTTTATTTCATTAAAAAGCCAAATGACCAAAATGCCCTCATGCCTTTTCTTTAAAATTTCATCCATGCAAGCCCATTTTTGTCCAAAAATTTATAAATTGGGGAAATTACTCTCAAAGACCTTCTAATTCATAACCCAAAGTAATTTCATACAAATTGCTTCTAGAATTCAAGTTTTGCAATTTATTCAATTTAGTCTTTAATTTCCATTTGAACACCTTACTCAAAGAATTTCTTCATGAAACTTTAACACATGCATATACTCATATTCTAGGCCTCATAATAATCATAAAATGAATATTTTGATGTCAAATTTGTGGTCCCGAAGCCACTATTTCGACTAGGCCTTATTTTGGGATGTTACAGGTGAAGGCTTGTAAGCCTATTTATCCAAGCTATGTATTGATGCCTTGCAATGTAGTCATGTGATTATATTTGTTTGACATGAATGGTTAGTGTTACGGTATGTATGCTTGATGAATGTCTGATGACCAAACGAAATGGTCAAAATTAGAGAATAAAAGTGTGATATGGCAATAAGTCAATAATGCTGGAAATCGAAATTGGTGTGGAATGACTTAGGCAGGCATGTCATTTGTGAATGTGAAATAATTTCATGCAAAGTATAAATGTGTAAGTGATAATCAAATTGACATGTTCAATTGATTTTAAATTTGTGTGTTGAGACTTGGTATAAAATGAGTAAGCAAAACACATGTATGATGACATATGAATGTTGCAATTGAGTCTTAATAGAGGATGATTAATCATTTACTTGATGCTACATTATATGTGTCTATAATGTCTTTAAGTATGCGAAGTATTAATAGTAATAAAAAGCCTTGGAAAATAGCCTAAGTGCTATCCACACGGGCAGAGACAAGGCCATGTGTCTCAACCGTGTGGAGGACACGGCCTAGCACACGGGTGTGTGGCCGGGCCATGTGGTTCAATTCGTTTTACTGACGTCATAAACAGAGAGTTACACGGCCTTAGGACACGGGTGTGTTGAAGACACACGGGCATGTCCCTATGTCTACATGGGCTTGTGACCCTTTAAACATGCTTAAGAGTGGTCCGGGACTAAATCGATCACATATAAAAATTCCAAACGCTTAGAAAAGTTTCATGAAATCATAGGTCATACGCCCGTGTGAATAGGCCATGTGCCTCACATGGCCATCTGACTCGCCCTTGGCGCAGGCCATATGAAAATAGAGCATACATACTGACCTGTATCACACGGCCGGAGACATGCCCGTGTGCCTTGGCCTTGGTCAAAACTGATTTGGGTCACACGGCTAACCATGCGCCCGTGTGACTGGCTCGGTACCCTTCAAAATGGCCACACAAGCCCATGTGTTAAGGCTGTGTGCCACACAGGCCGGTAGACACGCCCATGTGTCCAGGCCATCCGCAAGACTGACTTCTAATTGTAGGACTACCCTAGTGGACACATGGCCACGGATGAGACACTCGCTCGTTTCTCTACCCGTGTGGACAAAAATAGGCCATTTGCAAAGCCAATTTGCCACCCTAATATCAAGTACACATAACAACCAAAATAGTACCATTTCAAGACATTTATAAACAACCAAAAAACAACCAATATGTGCACATATGATGTCATCTATACATAACCATCTCAATTACTCAATTCCATAACCAAAACATGTCATTTCAATATACTAAAATAATTTAGATTGCATAACTTCAAAATGCATTTCATCACCATCTTAACACCTATTATATGTCATAAAACTTACCAAACACTTAATCTAAGTCAGCTTTAATGGCTATACATACCAAATTTACAAGCCAAATCTCATGGCTAATATCATGACTCAAAATATATCAAAATATCATTAGCCTATACATGCCATATACCATATATCAAAGTTACGAGAAATACCAACGAGAAAGTCGATAGTGTGATGGTGTATTCCCGATGATCCCCGAGTCTGTACTAGCTTCAATAATCTATAAAATACAGACAAATAACACACAACAAGCTTCATAGCTTAGTAAGTTCGTACCAAAAATACTCAACAATTCATATTATCTAAATCATCAACTAATAAACACTTAATTGTTCTTATCTCTTCATTCAGTTCTAATCCATAATCATTTATCATATATACCATTTCATCAAGCTTCATACACATAGTATCAACTACCACATAGGTATTGTACGTACCTGTAACTTCCCGTATCTATTTATTTCATCTTCACCTCTTTGTTCAATACGTTAAATTGTTCGGAAATTTTTCAACAAGAACTCACACACTTAGTGCATAAATATTTAGCCGAAGCTACAATGATATCGGACACTTAGTGCCATCACATTGAACTGAAACTATCTCGGCATCTCACACTTAGTGCCACATAAAACCAAAGCTATTTCATTTCGCACACTAAGTGCTGTAGATAGCCAAAGCTATTTCAAAACGCACACTAAGTGCCAAACATCGTAAACTTGTCGTTGTACACAATCATAGTTGCAAATATACAATTTATGCATTATTAAAGCATTAAAAACATAATTGTAACTTCATTTATCATGTAAGAACTTACATCGTACTCGGAATGGACGAATTGGATCGATTACTCTATAACCTTTGATTTTCCTCGATCTGAATATGAATTCTTCCTTTTTTGATCTATATTGTATTCAGAATTAACCCATTTAATCACCAATTCATTCAATTTCATTCACCAACACATATTTGGGCATTTTTTCACTTTAGCCCCTAAAGTTACACATTTTGACATTTTAGTCCTTAATACGTAAAACACCAAATATACAAAATTTCATCAAAACCATGCCTTAGCTGAATCTTCCTAATGTCCCTAGCAGCCCAAAACTTCCATTTATTCACACATTTAACCCCACATTTTCACGTTTCACAAATTAATCCCTAATATGCATTTTTACTCAAAATCACTTTACAAAACATGCATATTAAGCACCAAGCTTTCATTATTCATCATCAAACATTCAAAAACTCAAGCATTCATCAATGCCAACTTTCAAAATAATCAACAGACTTAGAAATTAGGGTACAGGCTAGCTAGTAGTCAAAGCAACGATATCAAAAACATAGAAATCATCAAAAATCGAACAAAATTCATACCTTAATCAAGACTCCAAAGTTCTGGAATTACTAGAGCTTCAAACCCTATTCTTCTTTCTAATATTTGGTTGAAGAAATGGGAAAAGATGGACACCATTTTTTTGTTTCATTTTTTGAACTTTAAATCACAAATTACTTATTTAACCTTTGTTTATAAACATTAAAAACATCAAAGACATGCCCATTTATGTCCATTCCCACTATCCATGGTCTAATTATAACATAAGGACCTCTCATTTAATAAGCCATGACAAATAAACACCTTTACCATATAGAATGCAACTTTTACATTTCACGCGATTTAGTCTTTTTTCTGAAATTGAGCTATTAAACGATAAAATTAATTCACAAAATTTTCACACATGCATATTCACATACTGTAAACACGAAAAATAATATTAAAATAATTTTTTGACTCAGGATTATGGTCCCGAAACCACTGATCTGATTAGGGTCTAAACCGGGCTGTTACATAAATCCTTTCTATAACAAGCTCTATAGGATTACTTATCCGAGCTAAATCCCATCCACAACAAATGCAGGACCTTATTTGTTTCGAGAAAGTGCATATTTTCATCGGAATTCAATATTCAATCGGGACTTAACCTCTTTTTCACCATTATCATGTATTAAATTTTTCGGTATAGCATTCCAATAATGTACATCAATATAAGTGACATTCCATACAAACACAACATTCAATTAAACATATTTACATGCTCGATTAAGTTACACGAACTTACCTCGACACTTGTTTGCGTATAAAATCTACTAATCTAAAACCTTTTCTTTTCCCCGACCTAACCTCGAATTTGTGTTCTCCATATCTATATAAATATCTCTAATCATCAATTTCACATATTTCATATTTATTTGGACTCAATTTACATCCTAGGCAAAATTAGCATTTTGCCCTAACTTTTCCATAAATTCCAATTTCGTCCCTAGGCCCAAAAAATGAAACTTGTGTAATTTACTCTCTATTCCAATCCTAACCAAAATCCCATTACATTTATAGCACATATATTCATAAAAATTCAAAATTTTTCATCAAATTTCACAACTTTACATTTTAGTCCCTAAATCATGTTTTCATCAAAAATCACTTTGTAAAAGTTGTTTATCTATCAACAACCTTTCATTTTCTACCATAAATTTCTAATTTTCAGCATATTCATCCATGACCCAAATTTCATACCTTGGTAACTTTTCAAATTAATCCCTCAAATAGATAGTTTAAAATATCCCGGTTTCAAAAATATCAAAATTACTAAAAACGAGACAAGGAAACTTACCCAATTAAGCCCTGAAAGTTTCTTCTGTGTCTCCTAGGGTTTTCATAAAATTTTGGGGTTGAAGATGACAAAATAATAAGATGATATCTTTTATCATCTTTTTAATTAATTAATTATTTCAATTTCCAATTTAGTCCCTACTCTTTTCTAATTTTTCCGTGGATGAGTCACTAAAAATCTACATACTTTTCTTTAATCGTATAATTTCCATATAAGGACCTTTAGTTTTGAATTCCATAGCTATTTAATCCTTATAGCTACTAGGATTCAACTTTTGCATTTTATGCGATTTAGTCCTTCTTGTAATTAAACACTTAATCGATAAAATTTTCATATTCAAATTTTCACACGACATGTCAATCATAATATGGACCATATAATAAAATAAATATAAACTTTATTTTCGGATCAAATTTATAGTCCCAAAACCACTGTTCCGATTTCACTAAAAAATAGGTTGTTACAACTATCCCTCTTGAGGATTTTCGTCATCAAAAATCTTACCAGTAAAAAGATTCGGGTATTGCTTCCTAATAGCGTCCTCTGATTCCCAGGTAGCCTCCTCTATACCATGTCATTTCCAAAGAACTTTTACTAAAGCTACCTTTTTATTTCTTAATTCTTTTGTTTCCTGAGCTAAGATTTCGATCGGTTCTTCACTATATGTCATATCGGGCTGAATCTCTACCTTTGTTAGAGAAATAACATGTGAAGGATCAGATCAGCACCGTCGCAACATAGACAAATGAAAAACATTATGAATCCAATCAAGTTCTAATGGTAAAGCTAACCGATATGCGACCGGTCTAATTCTTTCTTTAATCTCATATGGTCCAATGAACCGTGGACTCAATTTTCCTTCGCAACCAAACCGGAGAACTTTCTTACGAGGCGATACTTTCAAAAATACTTTGTCACCGACTTGAAATTCTATTCCTTTTCATTTAAGATCAGCATAGGACTTTTGACGATTAGAGGCTGCTTTCAAACTGTCTTGAATTACTTTCACTTTTTCCTTGGTCTTTCAGACCAAGTCAACTCCGTGTAACTTTTTCTAACTGACTTTTTTCTAGTACAATGGAGTTCTACATTTGCTACCATACAAGGCTTCATATGGTGCCATTTTAATGCTAGACTGATAATTGTTATTATAAGCAAATTCAACCAAAGGTAAAAATACTTTTCCTAGTTAACTTCAAACTCAAGTATACAACATCGAAGCATATCTTCCAAAATTTGTATTACCGGTTCAGATTGACCATCGGTCTGGGGATGAAATGCAGTATTAAAGTGTAATCGAGTACCTAGAGCTTCTTGTAATTTGCTCCAGAATCAAGTTGTAAACCAAGTGTTTCTATCTGAAATAATGGAGACAAGCACTCTGCATAACCTAACAATCTCATAAACATATAATTCAGCCAATCTATCCAAAGAATAATCCATACTTCCTGGGATAAAGTGTGTAGACTTTGTCAACCGATCAACAATCACCCAAATGGCATCTTTCTTCTTTGGAGATAGGGGTAATGCCGTTACAAAGTCCATGGTAATTATTTCCCATTTCCATTTTGGTATCGTAACTGGCTGTAGTAGTCCAGAAGGTAGCTGATGTTTAGCTTTTACTTGCTGACATATCAAACATTTAGATACAAACTCAGAAATATCTCCTTTCATTCCCGACCACTTGTACATCTTTTTCAGATCATTATACATTTTATTACTACCAAGATGTATAGACATGTTATCGTTATAAGCTTCATTCAAAATCTTCTGTACTAGTTCTGAACCTTTTGGTACACATACTCTGTCTCTGAATAACAAATAACCATCAGTCCTGATCTCAAATTCTGAGTCAAGAGTCGATTCACTTTGTATCTATTTTGCTTGCAACTTATTATCATTTTTCTGAGCTTCAAAAATCTGTTACAAAAATGTTGGTCTAGCTTTTAACTCAGCTATGATTGAACGATCATCAGATAGTGACAATCGAGTATTCATAGCCAGCAAGAAAAATAGGGATTTTCTGCTCAAAGCATCAGCAACCATATTGGCTTTTCCCAAATAATAGTCAATGACAAGGTCATAATCTTTCAGTAATTCAAGCCGTCTATGCTGTCTCAAATTAAAATCTTTCTGCAACATCAAATATTTCAGACTTTTATGATAAGTGAACATGTGACATTTTTCACCAAACAAGTAATACCACTAGATTTTCAATATGAACACAATGGCTGCCAATTCAAGATCATGTCAGCTAGTTTCTTTTGTGCAGTTTTAACTGTCTTGAATCATAGGCTACTACTTTACCATCTTGCATCAAAACAAAACCTAAACCATTCAATGACGCATCACTATAAACTATAAATTCCTTACCCGATTTTGGCTGAACTAACACTGGTGCTTCTGTCAATAAAGCTATTAATCTGTCAAAACTCTGTTGGCATTTGTCAGTCCACTCAAACTTTACATCTGTTTGTAGCAAATGAGTCATCGGAGAAGCTTTTATTGAAAAACCTTTTACAAACCTCAGATAATAACCAGCTAGTCCCAAAAAACTATGAACTTCAGACACATTCTTCGGTGGCTTCCAATTACCAATGGCTAAAATTTTATTCGGGTCTACCCTGACACCTTCAGAAGATACTATATGCTCAAGAAACTAACTTCCCGTAGCAAAAATTCACATTTACTAAATTTGGCATATAATTGTTTCTCTTACAAAGTTTGCAACACTATTCTCAAATGCTCCGCATGTTTATTTTCATCTCGAGAGTAAACCAAAATATCAACTATAAATACCACTATAAACTTGTCCAAATACCAGCTAAAAATTATGTTCATCAGATCCATAAAACACTACAAGTGCATTTGTCAAGCCAAATGGCATCACAAGAAACTCACAGTGTCAGTACCTGGTTTTAAAAGCTATTTCGTACATTTGAATCTTTTACCCATAGTTGATAATAGCCAGAACGAAGATCATTTTAACTAGTTAAACAGGTCATCAATACAAGGCAATGGATACTTGTTCTTTATTGTAACTTTGTTGAGCTGTCTGTAATCAATACACAACTTCAACGATCCATCTTTCTTCTTTACGAACAGAATCGATGCACCCCAAGGTGGAAAACTAGGTCAAGCAAAATCTCTGTCAATCAACCCTTGCAACTGTACTTTTAGCTCTTTCAATTCAGTAGGAGTCATTCTGTATGGTGCTATGGATATAGGTGTTGTTCCCGGAACAAGATCTATAGAGACTCCCACTTCTTTATCCAGTGGTAAACTAGGTAATTCTTCTGGGAATACATTAGGAAATTCACATACAACTAGCACTGATTGAATCTTTGACTCAGATACTTTATTATCCAACACATATGCAAGGTAAGAATCATAACCCTTCTGGACATATTTTGGTGCTAATATTACTGAAATCACATTAAGTAATCCATCCAGTTTATTAGATTCAACATGAAGTAACTAACCACTCTCACATTTCAATACAATATATTTCTATTTACAATTCACCACTGCAACATATTGGGTTAACCAATCCATTCCCAAAATCACATCAAATTCATCAAATGACAATAACATCATGTAACAGCCCGATTTTGGGTCTAGTCAAAACAATGGTTTTGGGACCACAAATTCGACAAAGAAAAATTTATCGCTCTTATACTTTTATGGTCTATAGTTTTGTGGAATGGTTCTATAAAAATTTCTGTAACACCCCTAACTCATATCCGTCGCCGGACTAGGGTTATGATGCATTACCGATTAAAAGCACAATTACCCAAGTTAAACTTATTTATAAATAAAATATAGTTAACTAACATTTCAGAACATATTCTGTTTTACTCATTGTAAACACAGATCATGTCAAATTTCAACTTAAAACTCACAGGATATAATGTATATATATACACATATATACGACATTAATCATTGAGTACATGATTTAACATATTATTAAGTCACTTATGAAATTATGCTTAAATCACTAAATATCACACACATGTTCTTATAATTTAATAAGCCATAATACACATAAATAAAAATTACTTACATATGCAACTAGGGTTAAGGTCAATTTTGAATTTGCATGCTTTGCACTCAAATATAAAAGCTAAACATCCATTTGGCGTTAACCAAGTACTACCGTTTACTTCTTTTAAAAATATTAATCATAAAAGACTACGTATTTACTCTAGGTCATTAAAACATGCTCAATTAACCTTAGTAAATTTAATCATTCTATGAATACACATACCATCCAAAAGTACACTAATTATTTATGCCAATCAATATGTTTGAGATTACATAATCAAAAGCCAAATAACTGTTAACACTCGGTCAACTTAAGCTTTGGTTTACTCATTGACATGAAGACTCAACTTTAATAGCATAATCATGATAACCAAGTCTAAACATGCAACCATAATCTAATATGTTTGACTGAAAATACTTATCAACTAAGAGTAGTTATTTCTATAATTCTAATCCATATATATATATAAATACACCAAAACTTAAATCATACATATCATATACAAACAAATCAAGTCACCTTATCATACGCATAAATATTTGTAATGCATTATCATATTATTATCAAACCAACTTATATCACAATATATACCTTTTAAGAATAAGGCATTAACTACAAATGGACATATAATCAAATCACAAATTTTACCTGCCATGTAATAACGATATTAAATTAATTTAAGCTATGTTCAGACTTAGTCAAGTTTATGATGCCGAATCACATTTAATACAATAGCCAAATATACTCACCACAATCACATATATTTTACTCTTTGTATACTTAGCTGCATCAATCTTATGTTCAACCAAAATCAAAATCATTACTAAAACATTAAACACTTATCATAACATCATTTCCTTCATAGCACTAAACAATATTACTAGAACAAACTTAAGCCACAACCAAGCATAACCGAGTTTAAACATGGGAATTAAGCCATTTTTGCATGGCCTTTATACATAACTAAAGTTCAATAATTCCAAATGCAATCTAGCCTATACATGCCATAGTTTCAAAATCAATAGTTTCAAAATGCAACTTATAAAATACCGAAAGCGGTCGATAGTGTGATAGACTTTGCTGATGATCCCCGATCTTGTAACTTGAATCCAAAATCTACAAAACAGAGAAAAACATATACAAAGTAAGCTATTTAAGCTTAGTAAGTCATAAGCAAACAAACAAACTGACGATGTAATCAACTTATTTTATCTAACCAAATTACATTATCAATATCAAGCTTATTCTCAACTTACAAATTTCATAAATAATATACCTGTACACATAACCATTACCATGACCGAATATTCACAAGGTTAAGTCATCAAATCAATTTTCAATTTTCAAAAGCCAAATTGTCATTATAAAACCTAATGCACATGCGTTTGTATACGTAAGCTCTTAAATCAAGATAAAATTTTATATACATATATTAACTAAATGGCCGATTATGTAAGATCATATATATATGCATAATAAAAATCATTTCAACAAGAATCATACTTCTTGTTCACAAGGGCGAATACATATGTCATATTCACATATACATTTCATTCATGTTACACATGCTTGTAACTAATATCATAGTACTCACTTACCTTATTTCAAATAAGTACCAGGCTAATACATACCTGATCACTTAGCTAATTTTACATATTTGTTCACCACTTATCGATGCCTGATGAACCAATCGGAATTGGATAGGACACTTAGATAATCACACACATCGTACAATGCCAACGTCCTAGACGTGGTCTTACATGTAATCACATATCGATGCCACTGCCCCAGAGAGGGTCTTATTCGCACACATATGTCAGAATCACATATTGATGCCATTGTCTTACTCTCTCACATATATCGGAATCCTATGTCATGAAATATGTATCCTAACTATTCCTAAGGTTCATACGGGGCTTTTGGACGTCGTAACTTGGTCAAAACAAATGCTTGAACATGGTTACCAAGCTTATACACATTCGACAATAGCATGTATAAATTCATACATTACATACCAGCATATATATTTAGCATTTAATTACAATTAGGCATGTCTATTTTGCTTATAAACTTACCTCGGACGATACAAAACAGAATAAGGCAGCTAATCGACAATTTTCGCTTTCCCCCGATCCAAATCTGATTTCTTTGGTTTTTGATCTAAACATATTCAAATTAAGCTTATTTAAACATATTTTCATTCAATTTAGTCCAAAAACACATAAATGGGAAAATTACCATTTTACCCTTAACATTTACAATTTTTACAACTTAGTCCCTATTACACAAAACATAAAATATGAAAAATCTCAAGATACTCATGTTAGGCCAAATGCTCCTAGTGTTCATACAAGTCCATATATTTCATTTATTTCACATTTTAGTCCCTCAATGTAATATCCTAATTTTGGGCCTAGTCGGAATAGTGGTTTCGTGACCACAAAATCCGAGATAGAAATAATTATTTTATGATAATTTTAAGGTCTATGATATGATTGCATGATTGTGTGAAAATTTCGTGAAGAAATTTTATGCATAAAGTGCTTAAATTGAAATTTGGGACTAAATTTAATAAATTGCAAAACTTGTGTTCTAGAAGTATTTTGCATAAAATTGAATTAGATTATTAATTAGAGGTCCTTAAAGAGTAATTTTACCAATTTCTAAGTCTATGGACAAAAATTGGACATGGATGGAATTTTTGGAAAGTTTAGTAGTAAGGGCATTTTGGTCATTTAGGGGTAAAATGAATTAAAATACAAAATTAAAAGCCAATTTTGTTCATCTTCAACCCCATGGCCGAATATAGCAAGGAGAAACCATGGCTAGGGTTTTTCAAGCTTCCAAGCTCGATTGTAAGTCCGTTCTAGCCTCGTTTTTAATGATTTTTATGTTTTTGGAGTCCCGATAGCTCGATTTAGCTTATGCTAGCAATAACTTAACCTAGGGTTTATATTTGGAAAAATACCCATAGGTGAAATTTGTGTATTTTGGTGTTTTATGATAGAATATGAGGTTTTAAATTATGTTAGACAACTTGTGCTACTCGATTTTAAGTGAAAACGAGCAAAAGGGCTTAATCGGTAAAAATACCTAATAGTCATAAGTACATGTTAGAGTGAGAATTTGATGTTGCCATAGAAGGGAAAAATGATCAGCATGTCATAAAACATAAGAAAATAGGCTGAAGTTTAATTTACGAGCTTTGGGACAAAAGTGTAAATATGCAAAAGTTTAGGGGCAAAATTGTAATTTTTCCAAAATATGATTTTGGGTCAATTTGAATAACGTGAGTCCTAATTAGACTATATTTTAAATGATAGAGCAAGGAAAACTGAAATTCGGGCTAAAATGGGGAAAATACCAAGTTGTGGACGAAATGGTAAAAATAGCCATTTTCGCATACGAGGTAAGTTCATATGTAAATGTTGGTAACATAGTTATTATTTTAAATGTTTTAATGTTTTTTAAATGATATGATAATTATTATGAAATATTATACTTGTGATAATTGTTTGATAATATGTCAAATTATGTGATATACTTGGAAAATGTGAAATACTATCGAGTATCGGTATCGGCATTCCGTAGAAGATGGTTGAGACGCATGATTGGGAAAAAGGTCCCGTTGAACCTTAGGAATGGATTAGGATACAAGTGACATGTCACTAGGATGGTTGAGAATCCAAACTCGTTGAGTTGAGTCCGAGTTCACTTATGGATGCGAATGTCTGAACTCGTTGAGTTGAGTCCGAGTTCGTGAAATGTAACTAGGCATCCGAACTCGTTGAGTTGAGTCCGAGTTCACTTATGGATGCGAACGCCTGAGCTCGTTGAGTTGAGTCCGAGTTCACTTATGGGCGGGTTACATGGTAGCTTGATTACATATGAGGCTCTTATATGCAAATTATCCATGTATCCAAATTATATTCCGATGTGTTCAACGGGTAAAGTTCTACTGAAATGGAGGAATACTCAAGATGAAAGGGACGTATTGGTAAGTGTTGTGAAATGGGTACTTTGAATAGGTATGTACTTAACCCTCGGGTTGAAAAATCGATATAACAACAATATGGTAAGATGATAAATGAAAATGTGATATGAATGTCTTGGTGATGATTATGCAAATGATGTTTTATGTTTTCTTATATGGTTATGTTACTTGCTATTTGCATGTGAACTTATTAAGCATTTATGCTTACTCCCTCCTTTTCATTCCTTGTAGTTTTGACAAGCCAGCTTGGAAATCGGAAACGGTCGGAGGCACGCTCACACTATCCGTATACCATCTTGGCATAATGGCTTGTATATTTTGAGTATGGCATGTATAGCATTATAATCATTTTGTATATATGGTCTTATGATATGGTTATTGAGTGGTATGGAAATAGAAATGCTTGGTAATGATTAGCCATTGGAATGGCTAATCATGATCATATTTGGTATTATGTATGTCAAATTGCTAGCTAATCCATGGAAACCATGAAATAGGTAAAATTTACCATAAAATAGATTCAGACAGCAGCAGTGACGTGAGTTTGAAAAATCACTAAAAATAGTAGAAATGGAATTAAATAATGAATAAGTTATGGAATCGAATATTGATGAGTCTATTTTCATATGGAATAAGCGAAACAGGTATATGAGCTATATTTTATGAGATGTTTAAATTTTTGTGAAACAGGGCCAGAGCGATTTCTGGATCCCCTGTTCTGACTTTGGAAATTCACCATAAATTTTACAAAGCTAATTAGAAGTCATGCTTTATATGTACAGATTCCTTATTGAGTCTAGTTTTATTAGAGACAAATGGCATAGTCAGTGAAGCTCTGTATAGGGAGATATCTGATTTGTAATACACAGAGGTCAGAGTAGTTGAACCCTGAAATAGGGGAGATTTTAACTAATAAACTGTACTAATTGGACCGGCCAAAAATTCTAGAAAAAAAATTAGTAGATAGATATATGAGTATAGTTTCAGGAAAAATTTACGGAATTGGATTTCAAGTTTCAGAACTCGAGATATGATTTTTAAAGCGACTGTGATGCAGTTAGCCAGCTTGTCTGAAAATTTTAAAATGAATTGTATGAGCTGTTTAAGTAATGAATTAAGTCTGTTAACACCTTGTGTTCGACTCCGGAAACGGTCTCGGGTATGGGGCGTTACACTCAAATTGTTATTTTTTCAATTTAGTCCTAATTACTCAAAATCATCGAAAACTCCAATACAAAACATGTTAATCTAAAACATATCTTTCATATTTCATCATCAAACAACAAAAATCACAAGCTATCAACAATGGCACAACTCAAAATATTCATCAAAATAAAAAATTCAAGCATGGGTTTTGCAGTACTCAAAAAAACGATCTCAAAAACGTAGAAATTATCAAAAATCAAACAATAAATGAACCTTGATTGAGCTAAATAGATGGCCAAACCCTAACTTGTTCTTTCCTTTTGTTTCCGCAATTACAAAATAAAAATGATGAACATGGCTTTCTTAATTATGTTATAATATGATATATTATAACATTTTATTTCATTTACAACTTTAACCTTATTTATTAAATTATAAAACCATTACAACTATGGCCATTACCGTCCTCTTTAGCTAACAATGGGCTAATTGCAACATGAAGGATTCCATTTAAAAAGCCAAATGCAATTTGGCCCCTTTTAAAAATAACCACCAAATTTTCATTTTACGCGATTAAGTCCTTTTATTTAATCGGACACTCAAACGATAAAATTAAATCACGAAAATTTCACAGATATAAATTCACACAAAATAAACACAGAAAATAATTTTAAAATATTTTTTTGACTCAAATTAGTGGTCCCAAAACCACCGTTCCGGTTAGGGTCCAAATCGGGCTGTTACAATTTCGTTATAAATTTTTAACGTTTGAGCACTCAATTTAATAAAAATGACTAAATTGCAAAAAGTGCAAAACTTGAGTTCTAGAAGCTAAAGGTGTCTAATTGCTATGAAATTTTAAATTTAAGGTCCCTAGATGGTAATTAGACCATTTTTTAATTTAATGGACAAATATGGACATGAAGTAAGAGAATTTTTATGTTTTAAGTTAGGGGCATTTTGGTTATTTGGTTATTAAATGAATTAATAAGCAAAATAAATCCAAAATCTTGTCCATCTTCTTCTCCCATGGCTAAATATATCTAAGGAAGACATAGCTAGGGTTTGTTCATCTTCCAAGCTTGATTGTAAATTCGTTCACGCCCCATTTTTAATGCTCTTTACATTTTTGAAGTTATTGTAACCCAATCTATCTATTTCTACCACTAATTTAAGAAATAATCAAAGTCTAAATTTTTACCCATGATTTCCTAATGGTATAAAATGCATGTTTAGTGTATGATAAACAACTTTTGCTAGGTTATTTTTTATGGAAATGTTAAAAAGGACCTATTTGTAAAAGTTACAAAAATGAGTAGTAAAAGTGTGATTAAATGAAAAATGTAGGCTGGTATGAGTATGATAAAGATTCAGCTAGGCTTGAGTAATGAAGAAATTGGATGAAAATCATTTTACGATCCTAGGGACTAAATTGTAAAAATGTGAAACATTAGGGTCAAAAAAAGTAATTTTTGCCATAATATTGTTTTTGGACTTAATTGAACAATGTGAATATTAAAAGAGTTAAAATTTTCATTATAGATCAAGAAAACCAAGGTTCAGACCTAGATCGTGAGAAAAACAAAGTGTTTGACGATTAGGTCAAATTCAACTTGTAACACCTCAAACCCGGCCTAGAAGTTAGGCTTGAATTTGGCGTGTCACATTGCAGTGTTTTTCGAAACCCATGTTCTCTTTGAAAACCCTTCTTATTACTCAAAACCTCTGGCCATTTTAAAACTTGTGAAACGTTAATTCCCTTAAAACCTTACTTGCTGCGGAAGCTTACTTTTAAACAGTTGTGGAAACGTGATATTTTGAAAACCAGTTGTTGTTTTGGAAAACCGTGCCCTACTTCTAACAGATATTAAGCATACTAAATAAATTTCCCAAATAAAACATTAAGAAAATAAAGAGGCCTTAATACAACCCAAATCAAAAACCAAAGTGCTTAACTAAATAAATGAAATAGAAAACATGTGCAGTTGTATGGTCGTTTCCGAGTCCCTCTGCGACACCGATCCACCTAACGTTGGGGATTACCTGCACAGTTTAATAAACGGGGTGATTTTATGAAAACTCAGTGTGTAATACCCTTACTAGAGTAACAGTCAGTAAACAGACAGAATTCAGAATTAGTCTAGGCCGGAGCCTATTACAGTAACAGTACAGACCGGTTCAGAGCATACGTGGGCCAAAGCCCATTACAATATAATTTGGGTCACAGCCCATAACAGAATCAATTGGGCTTAGCCCATCTTAGCCTCAGTTGTGCCAAAGCCCACATCGTAAAAATATCACAATAATATCATACATGCAATGCTGTGCAACCCACCCCAATAATCCAACCGCTACACAACAACTCCGTCTCCTAGTACACATCATGTAGGGATATAAATATCGACGCGCCCATCCGATACACATCAATGGTAGCCCGGTTGCGGTACTACCTTCATTGCAGCAAGCTGCTAATCAAATACTAGGCTTAATAGCCATCGGTGGATCCACGATCGTCAAGCAACCATGTGATCCTCATATACTTCCTCCGTGTCATGCTCAATCATCACACGTGTATGCAGAATGGCCATACTCAGTAACAGTCTTTTAAACATATATTAAGAGCATATTAGTCATACAACCATAGTCAAGTCAATTAAAACGCAGTCATACATTCATAATCAAATCAGTCAAATTCGAAGTCTAAGTTGGTCATTTACCCTCAAGGGAAAAATAGTCATTTTACTTTATAGGGGTATGTCGATCATTTTACACTACAATGGTATTTTGGGAATTTTACACTACAAGGGTATTTCGATAATTTTACAAATCGGGGGTGTTTCAGTAATTTTATAAATTGAGGGTATTTCAGTAATTTTACAAATTGATGGTATTTCAGTAATTTAACAAATCAAGGATATTTCGATAATTTTACAAATTAAGGGTGTTTCGATAATTTCACAACTCGAGGGTATTTCGGTAATTTTACAAATTGAGGGTATTTTAGTAATCTCACAATCAAGGTATTTCGGTAATTTTACAAATCGGGGGTATTTTGGTAACTTTACAAATCGAGGGTGTTTTGGTAATTTCACAAATCGGGGGATTCCAGTAATTTTACAAATTGAGGGTATTTCGGTAATTTCACAATCGAGGGTATTTCGATAACTTTACAAATCGGGGGTATTTTGGTAATTTCTCTTTATTATGGGTTTATTACTTACTATGGCCCGTTAACAAGTCCTCGTTGGCTAAAGTGAACAGATACTATGCACCAGGTAGGATTCCAGAGAAGAGGAGGTGAGTCATTAAAACCGCTAAGTACCAAGCTCTCCCTAGATCCAATCTTAGACATGCATATACCCATTGCCACACCTGAACCTTATGACTCGTCCACGCTCGCGATTAATTAATTATTTAAGTTTTATGTCTACTTGAGTAGTTACCAAAAACTAGGTCCACAACCCCTTTACTAAACCCTAACAGATCCACACATATTCATTTGGCCCCTTTAGGCCCAATCTCTAACAAAGAAGGGCGTGAATACACACCTATTTATGAGAACGCGCCGAAGTCCACGATCATGAGCTTTGGCACATCCTGCATTGGGTCTTAATCACCTTTTTTCTTTTTCACCAACTCATATGGTTCGCTCTGTTTAAAGCCAGCTTCTCACCAATTCCCATGTTAGCTTCCCGATGTGGGATTACTTTCAACCATTAGGAAAATTGCTTATTTTCTTATGACCATCTCAACCACAGAGTTCCAGTCCAACTCCACCTCTTACACAGCTCAAACAGCAAAATAAATACTCCATTGCGCATCCTAAAACTTGAACCTTAAACCTCACAGTTACACAATACGCCACCTTGCCACTCCACCACAAACTCTTTCTATGTCATATTTTATCCTCAATTAAATATAAGGTATATAGGCCAGAGTCTAGGTTCTTTTAAAAGAAAAACCAAAATAAATTGCAAGAGCCAAAGCCTAGGTTCCCTGTGTCATTTATTTACCAACATAATTTAAAAGGCCTTCATTCAAGCACCCAGGGTTTTATTCACTTATTACCAAAATTTTTGCTAAAGCCTAGGTTTGAACCTGATATTTCTCCAACACTTCTCAGGGCCATTAACCACTAAAGCAGACATTTAATTGTGCAATTTCCTTGTACAATTAAATGCTTATATACAACCTTCTTACGGACCCATACTAAAGGCCTAATACTTCTAGGCCCAAATTCGGGGCATTACAGTACTATTTTTTTACTAAGGTAAGTTCGTATGTAAATAATGCATTGTTATATTTATGCTTTAAATGGTTTAATATTGTATGAATTGTGATTGACTCTTTGGACATAATCAACAAAGTTTCAACAAGCGAGAATTCCCAGTTTAACCTTAAGGATAGAATAGGATACGAGTGACATGCCACTAGGAACCCATGTGTATTTGTTTTTATGTGATCTGGGTGCAGGTCTCGTACCTCCTACCAGTGGCTAGGTAATCCGGTATAAGTTGTGGATACCTGATAGCTTGTATGAGCAACACTATGTAGCTACGTTGCTCAAAAACTAGCCTATATGTATTATGAGATATGAGGTAGCTTTGGCTAGATATATGGCACTTATGTGCAAGATTTCTGAGTATCCGTTAATATTCCAAGTGTCCAACGGGAATGTCAAAGTTGAGAAAGACTATGATCATGTTGCGAGTTGGTACAGGTATGTATGTAAATCTCATATGTAATGAGCTCGATGTGTAATAAACCGTTGGTAAGGTTGTGATTAAGCAAGTTATGACTATATGATTTTAATAACATTCATGCCAATTTTCATTATGTTAATTTCATGTTAAATGTGTAGTTATGATGCTTATTATTTGCGTAGGAACTTACTAAGCTTTACAACTTACTCCCCTTCCTTTCCTTTGCCTTATAGTGTCACTAAGCTAGCTTGTGGATTGGAGATCGTCGAAGATTGACTCACATTATCAACAATTATTTTGGTATCACTGAATTCAACATTTTGAGTTATTGCATGTATAGGGGACTTTGTCATTTTCTTATGTGTCATAATTGATTTGGCCAAATGTGTTGGCTTATAATGGTTGAAAGTTCATTTTGTATAAGGCCATTTGAAATTGGCTATTATTGGTATAAGTAATTTATATGAAGATGTCATTCATGGATGTGGGAATTTACATGATTTGAGTTGATGAGTATGTGATGTTTGTGTATGATAGATAGTAGCATGTGAATGATGTGTTGATGTCTTGGTTGTGGCTGATTTAGTTGTATGTATATGCTTGTATTGGTGCTATATTATGTTGAGTAGGTGTGTGCATAAAATGGTGGCAAAAAGGCTAGGTAAATAACATTATTTTTGTCCACACGGGTAGACACACGAGCGTGTGTGACACACGGTTTACTCCATGGGCATGTGTTCCGACCGTGTGTCTCCTGCACTTTAATTTCTAGAAATTGAATGCTTAGAATTAAGCACACGGGTAGAGACATGGGTGTGTGTCTCAGCCATGTGGGTGACACGGCCTTAGGCACGAGTTTGTGTCCTGGACGTGTGAAGTCTGCACCTATTTAATGAAAAATCATAAATTTTAAATCTACATGGTCTAGCATACGGGCGTGTGTCTTTAATTTGTTCTTGGGTGACAAATAGAGAGTTACACGGGTTAAGGACACGGGCGTGTGTGACCACATGGGCATGCCCCATCCCACACGGACGTGTGACCCCTGTTTAGTGAAAATTTGTTTAAGTGTTGCAAAATTTTATAAAGTTCTTGGTTTACTCTCGAACCACTTCCAATGCATGTTTTGGGCCTCGTAGGCTCGTATTAAGGTCTTTATAATTAAATACAAAACGTTTTAATTCTGACAAAAAATCATGGCTCTGAAATGTATTTTTGCTTTTGTTTAAGTCCGGTAATGCCTCGTACCCTGTTCCAGCGTTGAATACTGGTAAGGGGTGTTACATTTAGTTGTATCAGTGCTACGGTTTAATTGTTTCTCGGACTAACGTAGCATGTGTAAGAGTTTAGCTATACATGCCATATATGAATTGTGATAGTGTGATGAATCTTGACAATTTTAAATGGTGTTTTCATATAGTAAATAGATCCCGACCGAGCTATAGCTGATGATGTAGAAAGTAATGCGCTGGCTCCCGCTCAAGGGGTAGTGTCATCTAAAAATAGACCTCTCACAGTCAGTCAGGGAGGAGGGGCTAGAGAAGCCTTCTTTATATGCTGAACGAGTAGTATCAGAGTTTGTTCGAACAAACCCAAATACACAACATCCTCCACCCCCTCCTTATCCCTAACTGATTCCCATAGTTCTTCAATGTGTGGATTTGGAAAGACAGAATAAGCCTTTGGTTGATAAGATTCGAAAGTAAGGGGCTAACGAATTTAGGGTTAATGTAGATGATGGCCCCAAGAGAGTCGAGTTCTTGCTTGAGAAACTATCAGGGTATTTAATGAATTAACATGTACACCCAAAGAATGCTTGAAATGTGCTATATCGTTATTGAGGGACACATCATATCACTGGTGGAAGACAATAGTGTATGTGGTACAGAGAAAGGGTTATATGGGAGTTCTTTCAAGAGGAATTTCGAAAGAAATATATCAGTCAGCGGTTCATCGATCAAAAACTTAAAAGATTTCTTGAGCTAAAATAAGGCCAAATGTCAGTGACAGAGTATGAGCGAGAATTTGTCAGGCTCAGTACGTATGCCCGGAAGTGTGTTTCCTCTAAGGCTATTATGTGTAAAAGGTTTGAAGATGGGCTGAATGAGGACATCAAATTGTTAGTTAGAATCTTGGAACTAAAAGAATTTGTTTTATTGGTTGAACGAGCTTGCAAAGCCGAAGAACTTAGCAAAGAGAAATGAAAGGCCAAGAGTGAGGCTAGAGATGCAAGAAAAAGGCCGATGAGTAAGTCATTTCAATCTCAGTCAAAGAAATCTAGAGAAATGAATTCTCGTTCAAATGTATCAATTGGGCATTCACACAGGGACCGCAGGAAGCAATATTCGAGTTTTAAATCTTAAGCTACTTCAATGGCTAGTATGGGTAATGTGAGGTCTAACCGACCCGAATGTTAGCATTGTGGAAGAAGACATCCTGATGAGTGTAGGATGAATGAATAAGCTTGTTTCAAGTGTGGTTCTCAAGAGCATTTCATCTGAGATTGCCCTGAGATGGCTAAGAAAGAATAATTTTTGTTTGCAAGGCTGAATAATACTACTAATACGGGTAGGCCACCAAGAAATACTGGGAATGGAAGTAGTAGTAAAAGTGTGACGAAAGATACAGTCGTGAGATCCGAAGCTAGACCACCTACTAGAGCTTATGAAATTCGTGCTCCTGAGGATGCGTCATCTCCCAATGTGATTACTGGTATATTTTGTCTTTATGATACTAATGTTATTGCATTGATTGATCCTGGATCGACTCATTCTTATATTTGTGTGAATTTGGTATCTAGTAAGAGTTTTCCCGTTGAGTCTACTGAATTTGTGATTAAAGTGTCAAATCCCTTAGGCAAATATGTGCTAGCTAACTTAATGTTGTTGTTTGATAAATTCGATGTTATTTTGGGTATGGACTAGTTGACACTGCATGATGCCATAGAAAATTATAGATAGAAACTATTGAATTGATATGTGAAAATGGTGAAGTTCTTTGGGTGGACACTGATGAATCAAATGAATTGCCTATTCTGATTTCGTCTATGTCTGCACAGAGGTACGTAAGGAAAGGTTGTTAAGCTTATCTTACTTATGTGTTGAATACAAAGATGCCTAAATTGAAAATTGAATCAGTGCCGATAGTTTGTGGATATCCAGATGTGTTCCCAGAAGAGTTGCCAGGGTTACCACCTATTAGAGAAGCGGAGTTTGCTATTGATTTAGTACTTGGGACTTCACCAATATCGATTACTCCGTATAGGATGGCTCTGACTAAATTGAAAGAATTTAAAGCTCAGCTGCAAGAGTTGACAGATAAAGGTTTTGCGAGACCTAGTTTTTCTCCTTGGGGTGCTCCAGTGTTATTTGTAAAGAAGAAAGACGGATTTATGAGGCTTTGTATCGATTACTGAAAACTCAACAAGGTGACTATAAAGAACAAGTATCATTTTTCGAGAATTGATGACTTGTTTGATCAGTTAAAAGGAGCAACGGTATTCTCAAAGGTTGATTTGAGATTTGGCTACTATCAGTTGAGAGTTAAAGAGCCGGATGTGCCAAAAACTCATTTCAGGACAAGGTATGGGCATTATGAATTTCTTGTTATGCCTTTCAGATTAACTAATGCACCTGTTGTTTTTATGGACTTGATGAATAGAGTTTTCCGATCGTATTTAGATAAGTTTGTGGTTGTGTTCATCGATGATATTCTGATTTATTAACGAGATGAGTCTGAACATGCTGGGCATTTAAGAATTGTATTGCAGACTTTGAGGGATAATCAGTTTTTTGCTAAATTTAGTAAAAGTGAGTTTTGGCTCCGAGAAGTTGGATTTTTGGGACATATTGCTTCAGGTGATGGTATTTGGGTTGATTCAAGTAAGATTTCTGCAATTATTGAATGAAAACCGCCAAGGCATGTATCTAAAGTTAGAAGCTTTTTGGATTTAGCTGGTTATTATCGACGCTTTGTCAAAGGATTTTCGATGATTGGTACTTCTATGACCAAGTTGCTGCAAAAAGATATTAAATTTCAATGGCCTGAAAAATGTTAGCAAAGTTTTGAGAAATTGAAAGCATTACTAACTAAGGCACCGATTTTAGTACAACCTAAACCGGGAAAAGAATTTGTAATTTATAGTGACACGTCATTGAATGGTTTGGGTTTTTTGTTGATGCAAAAGGGAAAAGCAGTAGCTTATGCCTCGAGATAGGTGAAACCGCATGAGAAGGATTATCCAACGCATGATTTGGAATTAGCTGCCATTGTTTTTGCTTTGAAAATTTGGCGTCATCATTTGTACGGTGAGAAATGCCATATCTTTTCTGATCATAAGAGTTTAAGATATTTGATAACTCAGAAAGATCTAAACTTGCGACAACTGAGATGGCTCGAGTTACTGAAGGATTATGAACTAGTGATTGACTATCATCCGAGAAAGGCGAATGTAGTCACAGATGCTTTGAGCAGAAAGTATTTGTTTACTTTGAGAGCTATGAATACGAGATTGGCGTTGTCTAATGATGGTTCAATTTTTCCTGACTTGAGAGCTAGACCGATATTTATTCAGCAAATTTGTGAAGCTCAGAAAAATGATAGTGAATTGCAAGCCAAAAGAGCTCAGTGTGAATCGAGTACTGATACAGACTTTCAGATCGATTTAGATGATTGTTTGATGTTCCGAGATAGAGTATGTGTACTGAAAAATGATGAACTTATTCAGAAAACTTTGCATGAAGCATATATTGTTTGTTTATTAATTCATCCGGGTAGTACAAAAATGTATAATGATTTGAAGAAATTATATTGGTGGTCATGTATGAAATGAGATATTTCAGAGTTTGTTTCGAGATGTTTGTTTTGTCAACAAGTAAAAGCCGAACACCAAGTGCCTTCGGGTTTACTTCAGCCAGTGATTATACCCAAGTGGAAATGGGATAGAATTACAATGGACTTCGTGACTGGTTTGCCTTTCACTCTAAAAAAGAAAGATGTCATCTGTGTTGTTGTTGATAAATTGATGAAATCAGCTCATTTTATTCCGATACGTAATGACAACTCACTTGATAAGTTAGTTGAATTGTACATTTCTGAGATTGTGAGATTGCACAGAGTGCCTATTTCTATTATTTCGGATAGAGATCTGAGATTTACTTCAAAATTTTGAAAGAAATTACAAGAGGCTTTGGGTATGAAGTTAAATTAAATTACAAGAGGCTTTGGGTACGAAGTTAAATTTTAGTACTGCTTTTCATCCACAAACCAATGGTCAATCCAAAAGAGAAATTCAGATTCTTGAAGATATGCTCTGATGTTGTGTTCTAGAATTCGAAGGTAATTTGGAAAGATATCTACCTTTGGTCGAATTTGCTTACAACAACAGTTTTTAGTCGAGTATAAAAATGGCAGCATATAAGGTGTTGTATGGCCACAAGTGTTGAACTCCATTGTATTGGACAGAGCTTAGTGAGAAACAGATTCACGGGGTTGACTTGGTTAGAAAAATCGAAGAAAAAGTAAAGGTAATTCGTGACTGTTTGAAAGCTGCTTCAGATCAACAAAAGTCATACGTGGATTTGAAACGGAAAGAAACTAAATTTCAAGTCGATGATAGGTATTTCTGAAAGTATCTCCATGAAAGAAGATTCTGAGATTTGGCCGTAAAGGCAAGTTAAGTCCAAGTTTTATTGGGTTGTATGAGATTACTAAAAGAATAGGGCCAGTGGCATATCAGTTAGCTTTATCGGCAGAGTTAGAAAGGATTCATAATGTGTTTCATGTGTTGATGTTGCGACGATACAATTCTGATTCCTCACATGTGATTTCATCAACAAAATTTGAGATTCGACCTGATATAACTTATGGTGAGGAACCGATTAAGATTTTAGCTCGGGAAGTTGAATAGTTGAGAAATAAAAGCATAGCCCTAGTGAAAGTTTTATGGAAAAGACATGGGTTGAAGAGGCTACGTGGGTACCCAAGGAAGCTATGAGAAAACAGTACCCAAATCTATTTTCTGGTAAGATTTTCGGGGATGAAAATTCCTAAAGGGGGAGAGTTGTAACAGCCCGATTTTGGGTCTAGACGAAAAAGCACTTTCAGGACCACAAATTCGATGCAGAAAAATTTATTTTTCTTATGTTTTTATGGTCTACAGTTTTACGGAATGATTCTGTGAAAATTTCGTTCAAAAATTTTGACGTTGGAGCACTTAATTTAGCAAAAAGGACTAAATTGTAAAAAGTACAAAACTTGAGTTCTAGAAGCTAGAGGTGTCTAATTGCTATGAAATTTTAAATTGAAGGTCCTTAGATGGTAATTAGACCTTTTTTAAGTTCTTAGACAAAAATGGACATGAAGTAAGAGAATTTTTAGGTTTTAAGTTAAGGGCATTTTGGTCATTTGGTTAATAAATGAATTAATAAGCAAAATAAAGCCAAAAACTTGTCCATCTTCTTCTCCCATGGTCAGATATCTCTAAGGAAGACATAGCTAAGGTTTTTTCATCTTCCAAGCTCGATTGTAAGTCTGTTCATGCCCTCTTTTTAATGCTCTTTACATTTTTTAAGTCGTTGTAACCCGATCTATCTATTTCTACCACTAATTTAAGAAATAATCAAAGTTTAAATTTTTACCCATGATAGATAATTTTGTTTTTTGATGCCTAATGGTAGAAAATGCATGTTTAGTGTAAGATAAACAACGTTTGCTAGGTCATTTTTTATGAAAATGTTAAAAAGGACCTATTTGTAAAAGTTACAAAAAATGAGTAGTAAATGTGTGATTAAATGAAAATCTGGGCTGGTATGAGTATGATAAAGATTTGACTAAGCTTGGCTAACAAAGAAATTGGATGAAAATCATTTTACGAGCCTAGGGACTAAATTGTAAAAATGTGAAACATTAGGGGCAAAAAAGTAATTTTTCCATAATATGATTGTTTAACTTGATTTTTACAATGTAAATATTAAAAGAGTTAAAATTTTCATTATAGATCAAGAAAAACGAGGTTTGGACCTAGATCGGGGGAAAAACAAAGTGTTTGACGATTAGGTCAAATTCTACTATTTTTGTACCGAGGTAAGTTCGTATGTAAATAATGCATTGTTACATTTATGCTTTAAATGCTTTAATATTGTATGAATTGTGATTGAATCTATGGACATAATCGATAAAGTTTTGACAAGCGAGAATTCTCGGTTGAACCTTAAGGATAAAATAGGATATGAGTGACATGTCACTAGGAACTCATGTCTATATGTGTTTATGTGATCCAGGTGCTGGTCTAGTACGTCCTACTAGTGGCTTGGTAGTCTAGCATGAGTTGCGGATACCTAACTGCTTGCGTGAGCAGCACTTGTAGATAGGTCCTAACTGACAGCTTGTGTGAGCAGGCCCATGAATAGCTCAAAAACTAGCTTATATGTATTATGAGATATGAGGTAGCTTTGGCTACATATATGGCACTTATGTGCAAGATTTCTGAGTATCTGCTAATATTCCAAGTGTTCAACGGGAATGTCAAAGTTGAGAAAGACTATGGTTATGTTTCGAGTTGGTACAGGTATGTACGTAAATCTCATACGTAATGAGCTCGATGTGTAATGAACCATTGGTAAGGTTGTGATTCAGTGAGTTATGACTATAAGATTTTAATAACATTCATGCTAATTTTCATCATGTTTATTGCATGTTAAATGTGTAGTTATGATGCTTATTATCTACGTAAGAACTTACTAAGCTCTATAGTTTACTCCCCTTCCTTTCTTTTGTCTTATAGCGTCTCTAAGCTAGCTCAAGGATCAGAGATTGTCGGAGATCCACTCACACTATCAACAATTATTTTGGCATCCAAGAATTCAATGTTTTAAGTTATGGCATGTATAGGGGACTTTGTCATTTTGTTATGTGTCATAATTGATTTGTCCAAATGTGTTGGCTTATAATGGTTGAAAGTTCATTTTGTATAAGGCCATTTGAAATTGGCTACTATTGGTATAAGTAGTTTATATGAAGATGCCTTTCATGGATGATTTGAGTTTTTGAGTATGTGATGTTTGTGTATGATAGATGGTAGCATGTAAATGATGTGTTGATGTCTTGGGCTGATTTGGTTGTATGTATATACTTGCAATGGTGCTATGTTATGTTGTGCAGGTGTGTTCATAAAAGGGTGGCAAAAAGGCTTGGTAAATAACCTTATTTTTGTCCACACAGGTAGACACACGGGCGTGTGTCTAGGTCATGTGTGACACACGGTTTACCCCATCCTGCCATGTGTCCCCTACACCCTAATTTTGAGAAACAGAATGCTTAGAATTGAGCACACGGGCAGAGACACGGGCATGTGTCTCAACCGTGTTGACGACATAGCCTCAGGCACGGATGTGTGTACTGGGCATGTGAAGTCTGCACCTATTTAATGAAAAATCATAAATTTTAAATCGACCACACGGCTAGCACACGAGTGTTTGAATTGGCCGTGTTTGACCACACGGCCTGGCCACACAGGCTTCCCCGATACCCACACGGGCACGTGACCCCTGTTTAGTGAAAACTTTTCTAGGTGTTACAAAATTTTCTAAAGTTCTTAGTTTAGTCCTGAACCACTTCCAATGCATGTTTTGGGCCTTGTAGGCTCGTATTAGGGACTTTATAATTAAATACCAAAAGTTTTAATTTGGACGAAAATTCATGGCTCGAAAACGTATGTTTGCTTGTGTTTAAGTCTGGTAATGCCTCGTACCCTGTTCCGGCGTCGAATACGGGTAAGGGGTGTTACACATCAAGTCAGTCGGAAAGCAATAACCTTTTACCATCAATAGACAGTTCTTACAAACTTTATCCACCATAACACACTGGCCTAGGGGGTTTGAAACTTTAACCACAAATTCAATGAATTCAATAGGAAATTTTTTAACTATCACTAAGTTCGTGCATATGTATGAATGTGTGGAACCAGGATCAATCAATGCAGTAATATTAGTATCAAGTAGAGAATATGTACCAATAATGATGTCTGGAGCTGAGGCATCTTCTCTAGCACGAATAGTATATGTTCTTGCAGGTGCTCGTGCCTCAGATCTAACTATTGTATCTTCGGTAGTTCCTCGACTACCGCTAACTTTACCGGGGTAACAGGTTGGTCTGCCTCTCGAAGCTAGTTCTATCTCTTTTTCAACTCTTTCTGGGCAATCCCTGAGAAAATGGTCAAGTGAACCACATCCAAAATAAGCTCCACTTCTAGATCGACATTCCTCATGATGAAATTTGTTACAATGTTTACATTTGGGATTACCAACATTACCCGCACTGGTCCCAGATGGAGATGATGACCTCGAGTTAGAACATTGAGAGCCCCGCTCTTATCCAGAATATCCCGTAGAGGTGGTAACACGATCATAATACCTCTTTAATTTCTTAGAAGCAAATGATTGTAACTTACTCATAGTTCTTTTTGCAGAAACCCGAGCCTCTCTTTCAGCTTGTTTATTTTTTTTACTCAATTCCTTAGCTTTGTGGGCTAGACCGGCTAACACTGCAAATTCCCTTATTTTGAGAATTCCAATCAATAACTTGATATCTTCATTTAAACCCTCTTCAAAGCATTTACACATCTCAGCCTCGGTTAGAACCTATTCTCTGGCATATTTGCTTAATCGAACAAATTCTCGTTCATACTCAGACACAGTCATATTTCACTGTTTGAGTTCTAAAAATTCTTTCTTTTTCTGATCCATGAATATCTGACTAACATATTTCTTTCTGAATTCAGCTTGGAATAATTCCCATGTAACGTTCTTTCTCGGTACAACTGAAGTTATGGTATTCCACCAATGATAAGTTGTATCTTTCAGTAGGGATACTGCACATTTCATTCATTTGGCAGGTGTACGGGATAATTCATCAAAAACTCGAATAGTATTTTCTAGCCAAAACTCAGCCCTTTCTGGATCATCATCCGTGGTAGCTCTAAATTCTTCTGCCGCATGCTTGCGGATTTTATTTATTGGAGGCTTACCAATTCTAAAAGGTTCAGCATCCTGTGGTACCTTAGGAACCGATTGAGGAGCAGGTGGGGGAGGTCATTGTACAAAGGGTTTGTTCTTAAGTACTCGGTAAACCACTTATTCATCAGTTGAAAGAATGCCTATTTTATCTTCTCACCTCGGCCCTCAAACATGGCTTTCCACTACCAGACGAAGACGCAACTCTTTGAATTGAAGCTGAAACATTACTCTCAGCTTCCTTAAATTTAGCTCTAGCTCGGTTGGATGACATTACTATATGAAAAACACATTTCAAATGATCAGGAGTCATCACACTATCACAATTTATATAACTGTATGTATAGATAAACTCGTGTTTGCTACGTCAAATCCAAGAATCAGAAAAACTGTAGCTCTAATACCAAAAAATATAACACTCATAACCCGTATCCGTTGTCGAAATAGGGTTTCAGAGTATTACCAGAACTTTCAAAACATTTTACAGTAATTTATGTAAATTAATATTCATTAACCGAGATCATTCAAAACATCCCTTAATTGGACCCTCGAGGCCCAATACGAATTTTTCGTGACATTTCAAAAATTTTCCAAGGTGTAGGGCTCACACGCCCGTGTTGTCCAAGGGACATGCCTGTGCGACCCTAGGACACGCCCATGCTGTAAGCTGTGTTCGACCCCTTGTAACTCTTTGACTTGTGCACACGGCCATGCCACACGCCCGTGTGCTAGGTCGTGTGGTTAATTAATTCAATTCGAAATTAGGTGCAGGTTTCACACGGCTAAGACAAACGCCCATGTTCTAGGCCGTATAGCACACACGGCTAAGACACACGCACGTGTCTCTGCCTGTGTTCTCAATTCTAAGCATTTTGTTTCTCAAAATTAAGGTCCAAGGGACACACAACCTAACTACATGCCCATGTACCCAGTCGTGTGTCACACATGGTCTAGACACAACCTCGTGTGTCTACCCGTATGGAAAAAAATAAAGCTATTTCCTAGCCTTATTTGTCACCCAAATTTACCTTTTCCTGCACTAAAATATACCAAATACATTCCAACCAATTCAATCATTCAAATTAAGCAATTTCCATCATTCAACATGGCATATCATTGCATGCATACATGTGTATAATCTTACCTTGGTCTATTCAATATGTTAGGCATAATTTGAACAACCACTTAACATATATTTAGCTACCATAGCATGACATTACAAGTACATCAAAACAACTATTACTAGCCATTCCAATGGCTAGAATACAAACATCATTATCAAGCCACTAATGGTCAAGTTGTCTTATACATGCCATTATACCAAAATGATTTTACTATGTATACCCAAAATAAGCTAGTTGATAGTGTGACAGTGCTCCAATGTTCATCCAACCTTTGCGAGCTTCCAAGCACTATAAAACAGGGAAAATAAAACGGAGTAAGCATTACATGCTTTGTAATAGCCCGTATTTAGTCAAATAGGAACAGTGGTTTTGGGACCAAAAATCTGAGGTCAAAATAATTATTTTATTATTATTTTAATGTCTACAGTATGATATCATGTTGGTGTGAAAATTCCGTTAAGAAATTTTATCATTTAATTGCTCAATTTGAGAAAAAGGACTAAATTGTGTAAAATGCAAAAATGTTGTTCTATTAGTTAAAAGTATCAAATAGCTTTGGTTTTTAAATATGGTGGCATTAAATGGTAATTAAACCATTTGAAAGATAAGTGGACAATTTTGGACAACTATTTAATGATTTTCAAGTTATATAACAAAGGTTAAAATAGTAATTAGTAAATAAAGGTTAATTTAATTAAAACAAAACAAAATTTTAAGCCATTCATCTTCTTGATTGCCGAATATGAAGGAGGAAGAAATCCATTTTACGGCAATCATTCGGCTACTTCAAGGCTCAGTTATAAAAAAAAGAGGAATTCAAACTTAGATCGGGGAAAAAGGAAATTAATTGAATAGTCGGTCCGTTTCGTTATTTCCGTATACGAGGTAAGTTCATATAATTAAACTTAAATGTGTATCTATTTATTTGATTGATGAAATTGAGATAGTATTTATTATAATAGATAAATATGAAGCTATTAAATTTAATGTACGATTAAAGTAAACGAGATGCTGAATAAGACCATAGCTGGGCTATGGCAAATCAGATAATAAGACCTTAACAGGGTCATGGCATGTGAATGTAAGACCACAGTAGCGCCTTGGAAAAGTATGTGTAAGACCATAGTTTCACTATGGCATCGAAAAATTGAAGTATTTGTATCATAAGAATTTATAAATTGGAGTGGTTTGATAAGAGAATAGTCACGAAATAGATAAGTACCGGTACAGGAATGTACAGAAAACTAATTCAAGTAACAAGTTAGAAGAAGTTGAGAACTTATGAGTTATGACATGGATAAACTTTATGTTAGCCCATTGTTTGATGCTTTAAATGTTAATTATGTTATCCATTTTGAAATGATGAATGTTGTGATTATTTCATATTTACATATGAACTTACTAAGCTTTATAGCTTACTTTGTTTATTTTTTGATGTTTTTATAGTTTTACGAAGCTAGCTCGGATCTGTGGATCGTCAGAGACTTCACCGCACTATCGAACATCTATTTGGTACTTTTGAGTTGTGTAATGATATATGGCATGTATAGGCTTGTTTCATTTTGGTATGTTTGATAAACATATATTTTGGCCATTTGAGTTGGCTTGTGATGATGAATTTGTTAATGTATAAAGATGTGTAAATGGCTTTGTTTTGAGTTAGGTAATTGACCTATATTGAGTAAATGAGGTTGAATTAATAATGCATGTTTGGAACGATTTAACTAAATAAAATATATATACGAATTATGTATAGTAAGGCAAGTTGAATTGATAGGTATTTGAATAGGTAAATGGCATTGAATTGAGTAACGAATTGGTTGAAATGGATATAGTATGATTGTGTATTGGTTCATGACTTTGGGTTGCATATTTGTGTCTTAAAATGGTACCAATTGATCTTGTATAGGTATGTACAAAATGGGTGGCAAAATGGCTTATTTTTGTCCAAATTGGCAACGGCACAGGCGTGTGTCTCAGTCGTGTGTGACACACGGTCATGTTACACTGTCGTGTGTCCCTTTGTGTTGATTTTAAAAACAAGTCAGAATGTTCCACATGGCCTCACACACGGGCGTGTGTCTTGGCCACGTGGCATAAGTTAGTATACCCTACAATATGGACTCGGCCTGGCACAAGGGCGTGTATGGCCAATTTTAGGGCACAGGGGCTATCCACACGGGCGTGTGTGTTGGCCGTTTGACCCAAGTCAGAGAGTTACTCGGGCTCAGACACGGGCTAGGACACGGCTATGTGCTTCCATTTCGAATGTCCACATAGCCTATGACACAGTAGTGTCTGGTGGCTGTGTGAGACACACGGCCTGACCACACAGGTGTGTGTCCCTTGTTTTGAGAAATTTTTCAATGTTTCGTAAAAGTTTCATAAGTTATCATTTTAGTTTTGAATCACTCCCAAAGCATGTTTAAGGCCTCGAAGGCTTGTATAAGGGATAAACAGATTGAATTTGAATGATGATTGTATGAAATAAATGAATGTATGAGAAAAGTATATTTATATGTATTGTAAGTCCAGTAATGCTCTAAAACCCTAGTCCAACATTGAATACGAGTGAGGGGTGTTACATTTATTAGTACTAGAGCTATGGCTTAATCGATTCTAGGACTAACGTAGCGTATGTGAGAGTCTAGCTATACATGCCATATATAACCTGTGATAGTGTGATGAATCCTGACATTATAAACTATGTTCTTTTGTAGTTATGGATCGTGAAAGAGCTATAGCAGATGATGTTGAGAGTAATGTGCCAGCTCCTGCTCAAGGGACATCATTTTTCAAATCTGGACCCGTGTCGAGTAGTCACAGAGGTAAGACTAAAGAAGCCCTTTTCCAGATGATGAACGAGTGGTTCACTCAATATGTCTGGACAAATCCGGCTGCTTAACAACCTCCATCCCTTCCAAATCCTCAATCAATCCTCATAGTTCCTCAAGTTATTGATCCAATACAATTGAATATGCCGCTAGCCGATAAAATTAGTAAGTATAAGGCTAAAGAGTTCAGGACTAATGTTGGTGATGATCTTGAGAGAGTCGAGTTTTGGATTGAAAATACGATACGAGTGTTTGATGAACTTTCCTGCAGACCGACTGAATGTTTAAAGTGTACTATATCTCTTTTGAGAGACACTGCATACCAGTGGTGGAATACATTAATATCTGTGGTGCCAAGAGAGAGAGTCACCTAGGAGTTCTTTCAGACCGAGTTTTAAGAAAAGTACATTAGTCAACGGTTTCTAGATCAAAAGCATAAAGAGTTTTTAGAACTGAAATAAGGCCGCATGACTGTAACCGAGTGTGAGAGAGAATTTGCACGGTTAAGTAAATATGCTTGAGAGTATGTTTCGACTAAAGAGATAATGTGCAAGTGGTTTGTTGACGGGCTGAACGAAGATATTAAACTTTTGGTCGAAATATTGAATTTAAAGGAATTCACTGTATTGGTTGAGTGTGCTTGTAAAGATAAAGAATTGGGAAAAAAAGAGAAAGGCTAATTTTGAAGCTAGAGATTCGAGAAAAAGATCGATGAATAAACCCTATCACTCTTCATCAAAGAAATTCTGAGATTCATATAGTCGATCAAATGCGCCAGTGGACTACTCTAATAAAGATCGTGGGAAAAAATTTATGGGTTTAAAAACTCCAGCCGTATCAATAGCAAGTGTGGGTAATGCTAAACCGAATAAACTTGAATGTGGATGATGTGGAAAATGACATTTTGGAGAGTGTAGACTGAATGGTAATGTGACACCCCTAATTTGACCCTAGTCGGAAAGCGGTTTCGGGACCACTAAACCGAGTCACCAAATTATTTGAATATGATATTTATTGTCTAAAATAAATGTGTGAAAATTTTAAGCTTCGATTTAGTAAATTTCATGTGAATTTAGTCAATAGGACTTATGTGTGACATTTTTGAAATGTGATAGATCAAAACATAAGGACCTATTAGTGCATGTTGAAAAAGGGGGGACTTGCATGTCAAATTTCCCCCCATCTAGTAGTGGCCGGCCATGACATTAGGATGGACAAAGGGTGATGGGCAAAACATGTCATAGACATGTTGTGTTGGTGCATCATGGGAGGAAACAATAAAATAAAATAAGGAGTATGGGTAATAAAATAATAATGGAAAGGTAAATGATGATGAAAAAAATTGTCTCATCCATGTTTCCCCCCCCCCTTGCCGTGAATTGAAGAAAGAAAACAAAAAAAAAGTGTTCATTCTTGAACATCTTTGGCTGAATAGAGGAAAGAAAGGAAGGGGAAGAGCTTGAGAAAATCGGCTATGGTGGTTTGCTAGACTAAGTTATGTTTGATGTTGTCCTTGAGATTCATGCATGTTTTTAGTTGTTAGTTTGAGTTCTACCTAGCCCATGGTTTAAATCTTTGCTATGAGATGGAGATGATATTCGGCCATGGGTGTTGTCTTCTTGGTTGATGTTTGATGTTGTGGTGATGAGGCATGAAGATGAGTTAAGTTTCGGCTAAGGTGGATTTGTGTTGATGTTATTTGCATGCTAAGTGTAAAGCTTTGTAATGATACATGTGATGGTGATTGATGACTCTTGGATTTTCTTTTTGGCATTTTTGAGTTAGACATTAAGTTCTTTGTGTAACCCATGACCAAAATTGAATGGTATGGTGTCTTGATGCATTCGGCCATGGTAGAAAGTAGATGTAAAATGGTAGTAAGGTGAAGTGCAAAATGTTAGTATTTGATTACTAGTGTATATATGCGTATTAGCCGAGTTTTGAACTTGAAACAAAATGATATATAAGCAATACAAGTAACTATACTTGTAGGAAGTATTAAGCATATAATCGGCCTCAACATAGATATGCATATTCGGCCATAGGAAGAAGATTGGTGTTGCATGTATTCGGCTAGAGGCAAGCATATTGATTCTTTTATCTTGGCTTAGACAATCGGCTAAAAGAGAGTGTGGGCTAATATGTTGAATTGATTTATGATTTCATATGTATGTGACTTTAATGTCTAATGTATGTATATATGGGCTAAGTACCTTGAGTTCCTCTTTTGATGCTCAAATGATTAAATCAATTTATTTGTTAAATTAAGCTCAAGAGCTTAGAGGACCAAAGTTGGATAAGGGAAGGGAAAAAGTGATCGAATAGCCGCCGAAATTGTTCGACCACATCCGAGGTAAGTTTTAAGTGATTAAACGTTGAGTAAATTCAATTATAATAGAACATGATGAGTTGATTTAATAAGATATGATGTGGCCATGATATGTTCTAAGCTCAAATGGTAAGTTCTTAAGTGTTTGAGCTTGGGAATTCAAGGGTAATTTGAAATAGTCTGCTTAGGACAGCAGCAGTAACGTGACTTTAGAAAATCACCATAAATTTATGGATTTGAATTAGAGGCTGAATGAGACATGAAATTAAATCTTAATGAGTCTAGTTTCTTATAAAAGAAACCATGTAAGCAAAGGAATTTCCGATAATGAGATATTTAAAGTTGTGTGAGACGGTGTCAGAATGACTCCGAAATCCCCTGTTCTGTTTTTAGAAAATCATTATAAATTGTAAAAAAATGGTTATAAGATAAAATTTATATGCTTAGACTCCTTAATGAGTCTAGTTTCAAATGAAATCAAATACAACACATTTTGAATTCTGTAAAATGATAAATTTGATTCGTAGTGAAGAGTGGTCAGATTAGTCAAACAGTGAAATAGGAGAAATTTTAAGAAAAATCTGGTATTGATTGGCCAAACCTAAAATTCTGGAAATTTTATGGATGGAAGATATACGAGTCTATATTCAGGAAAAATTAACGGAAAGTGATTTGGAGTTTTGTGGCTCCAGTTATAAATAATTTAGTGACTATTGCTCAGGAAAAACAGCTTGTGCTGAATTTGAGATTATGTTGTGAACCTTGATAAACTTGTTTTAGTTGCTCACAAGCTATTGATTAAACCCATACTTGAATTCTAAATCGTGATATTGTAAGTTTATGAGTATTCGAATATGAAATGATAGTATGGCGTAATGACCGATGTGATGAATGTGAAAGTGTATATATGTGATAAGGCCTAATGGCCGATGTGATGAATGTGAAAGTGTATATATGTGATAAGGCCTAATGGCCGATGTGATGAATGTGAAAGTGTATATATGTGATAAGGCTTAATGGCCAATGTGATGAATGTGAAAGTGTATATATGTGATAAGGCCTAATGGCCGATGTGATGAATGTGAAAGTGTATATATATGTGATAGGGCCTAATGGCCGATGTGATGAATGTGAAAGTGTATATATATGTGATAAGGCCTAATGGCCGATGTGATGAATGTGAAAGTGTATATATGTGATAAGGCCTAATGGCCGATGTGATGAATGTGAAAGTGTATATATGTGACAGGGCCGAGTGGCCGATGTGATGGATGTGAAAGTGTATAAATGTGATAAGTCCCGAAGGGCATTTGTGTCAGTACTATATCCGGGTTAAAACCCCGCAGGCTTTATGCGAGAATATTATCACTGATTAATGTCCGTAGGCTTCGTGCTCGTACTATATCCGAGCTCTAAAGACCCGATGACTACGTATGGGGATTTTGTCTGGGTAAGACCCGATAACTTCGTGTGGAGATTATGTCCGGGTAAGACTTCGTAATAAGAATTGCTTATAAATATATTCAATGCGAAAGGTTAAACAGGTATGTACTCCAAGTTTATATGTGAGCTTGATTTGCACTAAATCATAAGGTAGTTATGTGATGCATACGAGAGCAATCTATGAGACTATTCCTATGATTATGTGACATCGGATCAGTGTGAGAGGTTATGTGAAATCATACGATATATCTATGTCACATGAGCTCAGTTTTATGTGAAAGTTTATCTGCCTATTGTATATGATGAGATGTGCATATTCGGTAAAGGGATGGTATGCTCGAAGGAAGAGTGAAATAAAAATACGAACAACTATGTTATAATTTGATTGTTATCTGCTGACACTGCTTAAAACTTACTAAGCATTGTAATGCTTACTCCGTTTACTCTGTTTCCTCTGTTTTATAGATCTCATTTGGAAGCTACAGGCTCGGGGATCATCAGCAACTAGTCACACTATCACTATCCATTGTTTGGTACTGCTACGTTTTGGATTATCTTATGGCATGTATAGAATAGACTAGTGGCGGAAGAAAATTTTTGGTTAATGTATATAAGCCATGCGAAAATGGCATCTTTTGAATGTTTACTTAGAGAAGTTTAAATTTTATCCCTGGCTGTGCTTAGTACTTATTTAAATGAATGATCTTTATTTCAAGAAAAAGTTCAAAATTTTACTGTTCTGACATGAGTTACAAGTCCGGTAATGCCCCTTACATATTCCGGCGACGGTTACGGGATAGGGTTGTTACAGGTAAAGCCTGTTTTAGATGTGGTTCACACAAACACTTCATTTGAGATTGTCCTGAGTTAGATGAGAAAAATAAATCTCAAAGTGCAAGACCAAGCAACACAAATGCGACAGGAAGACCATTCTGTAATGCTAGAAATGTGAGTGGTGGTAGAGGTGCAACAGAAAATGCTATTGGGAGATTAGAGGTTAGTGCACCTACCCAAACTTATGCTATTCGCGCTAGCGAAGAAGCGTCATCTCCAGATGTTATTACTAGTACATTCTCACTTTATGAAACTGATGTAATTGATTGATAGATCCCAGATCAACTCATTCATATATATGTGTGAACTTAGTGTCTAGTAAGAATTTACTTATTAATTCTATTGATTTTGTTATAAAAGTGTCGAACCCCTTAGGCAAATATATCCTGGTTGACAAAGTTTACAAGAATTGTCCGTTAATGACTCAGGGTTACTGTTTTATGGTTGATTTGATGTTGTTGCTGTTTGATGAGTTTGATGTTATTCTAGGTATGGACTGGTTGAAGTTGCATGATGCAGTAGTAAATTGTAGACGAAAGATAATTGAGTTGAAATTTCAGAATAATGAAACTCTCTAAATCGAATCAAATGATTTGAAGGGTTTACCAGCTGTAATCTCGTCGATGTTAGCTCTTAAATATGTGAAAAAGGGATGCAATGCATATCTTGCATATGTTCTTGATACAAAAGTGCCAGAAACAAAGATTGAATATGTACTAGTTGTTTGCGAGTATCCAGATGTGTTTCTAGAAGAGTTACTAAATTTGCCACCGATCAGAGAGGTTGAATTTGCTATTGATTTAGTACTGGGAACTTCACCAATATCAATAGCTGCATACAAAATGGCTCCAACAGAGTTAAAAGAGTTGAAAGCTCAGTTGCAAGAATTAACTGATAGAGGACTCACAAGACCAAGTTTCTAGCCCTGTGGTGCACCAGTGTTGTTTGCAAAGAAAAAGGATGGTTCTATGAGAATGTGTATAGACTATCAAAAACTCAACAAAGTGACAATCAAGAATAAATATCCTCTACCGAGAATTGACTATTTATTTGATTAGTTGAAAGGTGCAACAGTGTTTTCAAAGATTGTTTTGAGATCTAGTTATTATCAGTTGCGAGTTAAAGACTTAGATGTGCCGAAGACAATGTTTGGAATGAGGTACGAACATTATGAATTCCTTGTTATGCCTTTTGGATTGACTAATGCTCTTGCCATTTTTATGGATTTGATGAATCTAATTTTCAGACCATATTTAGGCAGATTGCTGGTTGTAATATTGATGATATTCTGATTTATTCTCGAGATGAATCCAAGCATGCCAAGCATTTGAAAATAGTGTTACAGACCTTGAGAGATAAGCAATTGTTTGCAAAGTTCAGTAAATGTGAGTTTTGGCTTCGAGAGATTGGATTTCTGGGGCATATCGTTTCAGTTGAAGGTATTAGAGTTGACTCGAGCAAGATTTCTGCAATTATAGATTGGAAACCTCTGAGAAATGTATCTGAAGTCCAAATTTTTCTAGGACTACCTGGCTATTATCGACGTTTTGTGAAAGGATTTTCTATGATTGCAACACCGATGACTTGATTACTTCAGAAAAATGTAATGTTTGAATAGTCTGAGAAGTGTCAGTACTAGTGTTAGTACAGCCTGAGTTGGGCAAAGAATTCATAATTTTCAGTGATTTGTCGTTGAACAGTCTGGGTTGTGTATTGATACAAGAAGGCAAAGTTATAGCTTATGCTTCTAAACAGTTGAAGCCACAGATCATAAGAGCTTAAAATATTTAATGACTAAAAAAAACTTGAATTCATGACAACGAAGATGGCTTGAATTATAGAAAGATTATGAGCTAGTAATTGATTATCATCCCGCAAAAACGAGCGTGGTTGCTGATGCTCTGAGTAGAAAGTCATTATTTGCTTTGAGTGCGATGAATACACAGTTAACTTTGTCTGATGACAGTTCGATTGTAGCTGAGTTGAAAGCGAGACCATTATTTCTTCAACAAATCTATGAAGCTTAGAAATGTGATAATGAATTGAAAGCCAAACAAGTTCAGTGTGAGTCGACTCTTGATTCAGAGTTCCAAATTGGACCTGATGATTGTTTGATGTACCGAAGAAGAATTTGTGTACCAAAAAATCTCGAGCTTGTTCAGAAGATTTTAAACAAAGCACATAATGGTTGTTTGTCTGTACATCAAGGAAGCACTAAAATGTACAACGATTTGGAACAATTATATTGGCGGTCAGGTATGAAACGAGAAATTTCATAGTTTGTATCAAAATGTTTGGTTTGTCAGCAAGTGAAAGCAGAGGATCAAATGCCTTTGGGATTGCTTCAACATGTGATGATATAGTAGTGGAAATAGGATAAAGTGACGATGGATTTTGTATCGAGATTACCCATTCTCTGAAGAAGAAAGATGCAATTTGGGTTGTCATTGTTCAACTGACGAAATCTACACATTTCATTCTGGTACATACTAATTTTTCACTTGCTAAATTGGTTGAGTTGTATATTTCTGAAATTGTTAGATTGCACGGGGTACCAATTTCAATTATTTCGGATAGAGATTCGAGATTTACGTCGTGATTTTTGAAGAAATTGCAAGAAGCTCTGGGTACGAAGTTGAATTTCAGTACAACTTTTTATCCACAAACTGATGGTCAGACTAAGAGAGTAATTCAGATTCTCGAAGATATGCTCAGATGTTGTGTTTTACAGCTTGAAGGAAATTGCGAAAAATATTTGATGCTGGTTGAATTTGCATATAATAACAGCTTTCAATCGAGCATAAAGATGGCACCGTAAGAAGCTTTGTATGGTCACAAATGCCGAACTCCATTGTATTGGTCTGAACTTAGTGAGAAATAGATCCACGGGGTTGATTTAGTTAGAGAAACCGAAGAGAAAGTGAAAGTAATTCGCGACTGTTTGAAAGCAGCTTCAGATCGTCAAAAATCATACGCGGATTTGAAACGAAAAGATATTGCATTTTAGATCGTGAAAAAGTGTTTTTGAAAGTATCTTCGTGGAAGAAAATACTTCTGTAATACCCCTAACCCGTATCCGTCGCCGGAATGGGGTTACGACATTACCTAACATAACACAACTCAAAAGAATATTCCTTACATTTCATACTTCGTAACTCAATCCCATAACAAAACTTATCTTTTAAAAACTTAAACATAATCAAACATGTATCAGCAATTAATAAAAACTTATGCATGTGATAGAACATACCATTTCATGATTTGATAAATTCACATATTATGCATATTACTTTAAGCTAAAACAACCACACGACATAATAGACATATATATATTTATATACACATAAACATGCATTAAACAAGGCCAAAAATATACATCTTTTCTCATATCAAGTTATGTGCATATAACCATATCAATTTAAACCATTTTCAAGCATCAATACATAAACATTTCATGACTATATAATTATACCTAAACTTTCTTTTTATCTCCTCAAATAAGTCATATGAAACCAAATCTAAATACACAATAATTTAAACATAATGCTTATACATACTTACCATCAAAAATCGAATCTAAATAACTAATCCACAAATAAACATGTCATAAGCTTATTCCTTTATTTTGACTAGGTATAACCGATTATAATCATGCCTTGAACAAGTTACCATTTATCTCACAAAATAACCAAATCCAAACATATCACCAAAACACAAATCATACCTATCATATGATATGCATACCAAAATAAACTCCAACCATGTCAAATATAATCGAATTTTAACATGAAAATTAAGCCATTAAAGTCATACCAATTCTACAAATTCAATATTAAGTTAAAATTTATCATTGCATAACTGAATAGAAATATCAACTTGTCACTTTAAATATCAAACCATAAACAAACATGTCATATGCATACATATTTAATTTATCTATCATTAGCCAAATATAATTGCACATCATTTACAACCAATGATCAAAAACTTATAATCATTATCCAAGTTTACTTTATCACATAACTGGTTACCAATACTTCTAATTATAGTCATTTACCTAATACATCCCACTTATATATCAAGCATATCACTCAACAAGAATATCCAACCACAATTTCACATCATACCAAATATACCGTACACATATACTTTGACATAACTTCATCACCATTAGCAAATATATCAACCATGATTCACATATAAATATATAATGGCCGAACCATCAAAAACAAACTTAACGTAATGAATAAGCCATTTTTGCATGGCTCATATTTTCATAACCCAAAATCAAACATAAACATAAGCTAGCCTATACATGCCATAGGTTTAAGTTCAACTTATAAAGTACTGAAAATAGTAAATAGTGTGATAAACTTCGCTGATGATCCTCGAGCTCGTAACTTGATTCTAAAATCAGTAAAACAGAGGCAAACATACACACACAGTAAGCTATCATAGCTTAGTAAGTCATAAGCAAATAAATAACTCAATGACATAATCAACTCAAATTAACCAAGCTAATTCATGCTATTATAATCACATTTAATTTCAAGCTTACAATTTCATATACAACATATACTTTCATATATAAACTTTATCTTGGCCGAATATACATATACTTATTATCAAAGTACCATTCAATTTCAAAGCCATAATATCATTATGTAACCGAATATATATACACTCATATGCATATACTCATGAATCAAACTTTAATATCACATACATATGCATAACATGTGACTGAATATACTTTACAAATACACATATATTTACATTAACATCATGTATAATTTGCTTCACATATTTAATAACAAACTTACCTTATTTTCAAATAGGTAATCAACTATCACATACCTGATCACTTTAGCTCGATTCACATATTTGATCACAACTTATCATTGCCCGTTGAACCATTCAGAATTGAATAGGATACTCGGATAATCACACATATCATACAATGCCAACGTCCCAAATGTGGTCTTACATGTAATCACATATTGATGCCACTGTCCCATACAAGGTCTTACACGTAATCACATATCGATGCCAATGTCCCAGACGTGGTCTTACACGAGAACACATATCAATGCCAACATCCCAGATGTCTTCTTACACGAGAACACATATCAGAAATCCTATGTCATGCCATATGTATCCTAGATATTCCTAAGGTTTGTACGGGGCTTTCGGACATCGTAACTCAGTCAAATTGAATTCGTTAACATAGCTCCCAAGCTTATTCATATTCGGCTACCACATATATATTTTCACATAGTTCATTTCAACATTAAACTCATATTTATTTAAAATTAACAACATCTACTTGCTTATAAACTTACCTCGGACAACGATAATCGGAACGGGACGACTAATCAACAACTTTGGTTTTCCCCCAATCCAAATCTGATCTCTTTGGTTCTTGATCTAAACATATTCAATTTAAACTCATTCAAACATATTTTCATTCAATTTAGTCCAAAAACACATAAATGGGAAAATTACCATTTTACCCCTGACATTTCACACTTTTTTCAATTTAGTCGAAATTGCACAAAACACAAAACATGCAAAATTTGCACACACCATGCTTAGGCCGAATGTTACGTTATTTCCGTATAAGAGGTAAGTTTGTATAATTGAACTTAAATATGTATCTATTTATTTGATGGATGAAACTGAGATAGTATTTATTACAATAGGTAAATTTTTAGATATTAAATTTAATGTACGGTTAAGCTAAACGAGATGTTGAATAAGACCATAATCGGGTTACAGCATGTGAATGTAAGACCACGACAGGGCCTTGGCAAAGTATGTGTAAGACCGTAGTTGGACTATGGCATCGGAAAATCAAAGTATTTGTATCATAAGCATTGATAAGTCGGAGTCATTTGATAAGAGAATTGTTAAGAAATAGATAAGTATCGATATAGGTATGTACGGAAAACTAATTCAAGTAATGAGTTAGAAGAAGTTGAGAACTTATGAGTTATGATATGGATAAACTTTATGTTAGCTCATTGTTTGATGCTTTAAATGTTAATTATGTTATCCATTTTGAAATGTTAATGAATGTTGTGATTATTTCATATTTACATACAAACTTACTAAGCTTTATAGCTTACTTTATTTAATTTTGATGTTTTTATAGTTTTACGAAGCTAGCTTGGATCCGTGGATTGTCAGAGACTTCATCGCACTATCGAACATCTATTTGGTACTTTTGAGTTGTGTAAATATGGTATATGGCATGTATAGTCTTGTGTCATTTTGGTATGTTTGATGGACATGTAACTAGGCCATTTGAGTTAGCTTGTGATGATGAATTTGTTAATGTCTAAAGATCTGTAAATGGCTTTGTTTTGAGTTAGGTAATTGACCTATATTGAGTAAATAAGGTTGAATTAATAATGAATGTTTGGAATGGTTTAACTAAATGAAATATATATATGTGAATTATGTATAGTACTGCAAGTTGAATTGATAGGTATTTGAATAGGTAAATAGCATTGAATTGAGTATTGAATTGGTTGAAATGGATATAGTATGATTGTGTATTTGTTGATGACGTTTGGCTGCATATTTGTGTCTTAAAATGGTACCAATTGATCTTTATAGGTATATGCAAAATTGGTGGCAAAATGGTTTGGTAAATGGCCTATTTTTGTCCACAAGGGCAGAGACATGGGTATGTGCCTCTGCCATGTGTGACACACAGTCATGTTACATGGCCGTGTCCACCCTGGTGTTGATTTTGGAAACAAGTCAGTATGCTCCACATGGCCTCACACACGGGCGTGTGTCTTGGCCGTGTGGCATAAGTTAGTATACCCTACAGGTTGGACACGGCCTAGTACACAGCCTGGCACACGAGCATGTATGGCCAATTTTAGGGCACACGGACAATTCACATATTACGTATGTTGGTCATGTGACCCAAGCCAGAGAGTTACACGGGGTCAAACATGGGCTGGGACACGACCATGTGCTCCAATTTTGAATGTCCACATGACCTGTGACATGGGCGTGTCTGATGGCCATGTGAGACACTCGGCCTAGCCACATGGTCGTGTGTCCTCTATTTTGAGAAATTTTTCAAATTTTCATAAAAGTTTCATAAGTTATCGGTTTAGTCCTGAACTACTCCCAAAGCATGTTTAAGGCCTCGTAGGCTTGTATAAAGGATAAATAGATTGAATTTGAATGATGATCGTATGAAATGAATGAGAAAAGTATGTTTATATGTATTGTAAGTCGGTAATGCTCTGAAACCCTATTTTGACGTTGAATACGAGTGAGGGGTGTTACATGCTTAATAAGTTCATATAACAGAAACTAAACTTACCAATACCATTTATTAAATCTAAACATACAATATCATGTTTCCCATCCATTTGGAAAAATTGCCTAAACACATACATCCAATCAAACATGTTACTCACAAACTTTAAATATACATCAAATAAGGATGGATGAGCTCATCATGCAATACTCTTTCAAGACATTGTCATTTCAACTCATAATTCTCATACCATATCAAGAGTTTTTGTGACAGCCCTAAATTGACCCTAGTCAGAAAGTGGTTTCGGGACCGCTAAACCGAGTCACCGAAGTATTTGAGTATAATATTTATTGTCTAAAATATGTGAATATGAGTGTGTGAAAGTTTTAAGCTTCGATTTAGTTAATTGCATGTGAATTTAGTTAATAGGACTTATGTGTGACACTTTTGAAATGTGATAGGTTAATCTATAAGGATCTATTAGTGCATGTAATCAAAAAGGTGGACTTGCATGTCAATTTCCCCACTTTGATAGTAGTGGCCGGCCATGAAAATGAGGATAGACAAATTGTGATGGGTAATAACAATAAAATAATGTATTAATGGCATAAATTATAAAAAAAATAAAGAAAAAGGGTGTTAAACTAATTAAGTGAATAAAAAAAAGAAAAGAAAAAAAGTGTTCATCTTTTAACATCCTTGGCCGAAAATGCTAAGAAGAAAGGGGAAGGGGAAGCAAATATTCGGCCACTCCTTCTAGTCTTGAATAAGGTATGTAATTCATGGTAGCTTTTGAAATTGTTGAATGTATTAAGCTAGTTACTAAGTCCCTTAGTTAGCCCATGTCCAAATTTTGGATCTTGTTGGTAACATGAGTAATCGGTCATGAGATAATGTTCAAGAAATGGTTGTTGTTAATGTTATTTGGATGAGAAATGGTAGTTAGGTGAAGTAGAGTCTAACAAATGAGCACATATGTGCATTAGTTGCTAAATGGAGAAAAATCGGCTAACAAGTGTGTACTAAGGCCGAATATGATTTTGAATATTATTGAGTAATGTATGTGTTTTGAATTGATGGAATGGAGAGGATGCTTTAATTGTGTTATGAACAATTATATGTTAAATTAAGGTTTGCTAAGCTAGCTATTAAGGTGAAGTGCAAATGTTAGTATTTGATTACTAGTGTATATATGTGTATTAGCCGAGTTTTGAACTTGAAACAAAATGGTATTTAGTCAATACAAGTAACCATATTTGTAGAATGTATTAAGTATATAATCGGCCTCAACATAGACATGCATATTCGGCCACATGAATGAATACATAGATTGATGTTGTACGTTCGGCTATAGGTAAGCATATTGATGGCTTTATCTTGACTTAGAAAATTGGCTAAAGGAGAATATTGGCTAATATGTTGAATTTGATTCATGATTTCATACATATATGACTCTAATGCCTAATATATATGGGCTAAGTACCTTAAATTTCTCTTTGATGTTCAAAATGATTAAATCAATTTATTTGTTAAATTAAGCTCAAGAGCAAAGGGGAACTAAATCCGATAAAGGAAAGGAAAAAGTGATCGAATAGCCGTTGAAATCGTTCGACAACATCCGAGGTAAGTTTTCGAGTAATGGAACTTAGATTATGATTCGATTAGGTCATGACATATAAGCATAACAAATAAACGGTGATATAACGATTCTACTTGAATTATATATTGAGGTAATTAGTTTATACTTATGACGGGCAGCCGAATGCGTATGGAGATCATGTTATATAGCGAATCAAAACCATGCTCTTTGTATGTGGCTATTGAGCCGAAAATGGTAATGGTAGATAAGTGCCTTGTGACTGAGTTCTAGTAGTGAAAACGAAATAAAGATGTGTTATGATTTGTGGACATATGTGCATGATTATTCGGATGATAACCGGACTAAGATCCGAAGGCATTCGTGCGAGTTGCTATATCCGGGCTATGTCCCGGAGGCATTTATGCTAGTGATTATATCCGGGCTAAGACCCGAAGGCATTTGTGCGAGTTGCTATATTCGGGCTAAGACCCGAAGGCATTTGTGCGAGTTGTTATATCCGGCTAAATCCCGAAGATACTTGGGTTTGGAAGTGAGCGATCTTGCTGTAATAATTTCAATTAATACGTTCATAAAATCCAAACGATAAGGTATGTTTCGTATATGCATCAGAAAAGTCGATTCGTTTTAAATAGTATTCATTCAATTGATTAACGAACTTTCGGCCTTTAGCTAGGTTTGATACCTTGTGTATGAATATATTGATTGAAGCGTGAAGTAAGTATGATTATGAGAATGTGCATATATGAAGTTATTCATTTAGCCATATGAATGTTATACTTTAGTCAAAACTAATTTCATTACTCAAAGCTTACTAAGCATTAAATGCTTATTCCGTTTCTTTGATTCTCTGTTTTATAGATTTTGGTTCGTCAGCTATCGGACTCGGGAGTGTCAAAGTCAAAGTCGTCCACACTATCTAAACCACTTTTGGTACTCTTTTAGTTCAATTTGAAAATGGCATGTATAGGGCTGACCCTTGTTGTTAATTGAGTACCCATTTGTAATGTATATTCGTATAGCCATGCGAAAATGGCTCGTATATTTTGAAGTATAACATCATGGTCTTATGGTATGGTTATTAAGTGACGTGGAAATGTTCGGTAATGACTAGCCATTGGAATGGCCAATCATGGTTCTATTGGTGCTACGTACGTCGTGGCTAATCGTGAACATACTTGGAAATAATGTATGTTAATTTGCTAATTGAATCATGGAAACTATGAAATAGGTGAAATTCGCCTTAAAATAGATGCTGACAGAAGCAGTGTTGTAAGTTTGAAAAATCACTAAAAATAGTATAAATTTAAATAAATAATGAATGAATTATGTAATCGAACCTTGATGAGTCTATTTTCATATGGAAGAAGCGAAACGACCATATGAGCCGTAATTTACGAGATGTTTAAGTTTTCGTGAAACAGGGCCAGAGCGATTACTGGATCCCTTGTTCTGACTTTGGAAATTTACCATAAATTAACCAGAGATAACTAGAAGTCATGCTTTATATTTACGGATTCCTTTTTGAGTCTAGTTTTATTAGAAACAAACGGCATATGTATTGAAGCCCTGTATAGGGAGATATCAAAATCGTAATGCATGAAGGTCAGAGTAGTCGAACCCTGAAACTGGGGAGACTTTAACTAATAAACTGTACTAATTGGCCTGACCAAAAATTCTAAAAAAAATTTGTAGATGGATATATGAGTCTAGTTTCAGGGAAAATTTACGGAATCAGTTTTTGAGTTTTTGAGCTCAAGATATGATTTTTAAGGTGACAGTGACGCAGTTAGCCAGCTTGTCTGGAAATTTTAAAATAAACTGTATAAATAAGTGAATTAAGTCCGTTAACACCTCGTGTCCGACTCCGGCAACGGTCTCGGGTACGGCGCGTTACAGTTTTATGTTCGTTGAATCATTGAAATTCTGATGGAAGCTCAAGTGGTACACTTAAGGTGTACGATTCAATAATCTGTCAATTCTTATTCAATGGTAACCATTAGGGCACTTAACCAAGGAACACACTGTCGAACCACATATCGTATTACGGGATTACCAATCCAGGCTAAACCCTAATCATAACATATACTCGAGAGGTATTATATTAGGATTACATGTCCGGGCTAAATCCTTTCTATAATAAGGTCATTAGGATTACTCATCCGAGCTAAATCCCGTTTGCAATAAATGCAGGACCTTATTTGTTTCGGAAAAGCGCATATATTCATCGGAATTCAATATTCAATCGAGACTTAACCCCTTTTTCACCATTTCTAGCATGTATTAAAATTTTTATTATAGCATTCCAATAATGTACATCAATATAAGTCACATTCAATACAACCACAACATTCAATTAAACATATTTACATGCTCCATTAAGTTACACGAACTTACCTCGACACTTGCTCGTGTATAAAATCTACTAATCTGAAACTTTTTCTTTTCCCCGATCTAACTTCGAATTTGTGTTGTCTGAATTTATATAAATAGCTTTAATCATAAATTTCACATATTTCATATTTATTTCGACTCAATTTACATCCTAGGCAAAATTACCATTTTGCCTCTAACGTTTCTAAAAATTCCAATTTCGCACCTAGGCTCAGAAAATGAAACTTGTGCAATTTACTCCCTATTCCAAGCCTAACCAAAATCCTATTACAAAATCTACAGAACATATATTCATAAAAATTTAGAATTTTTCATCAAATTTCACAACTTTACATTTTTGTCCCTAAATCATGTTTTCATCAAAAATCACTTTGTAAAAGTTGTTTATCTATCAACAACCTTTCATTTTCTACCATAAATTTCTAATTTTCAGCATATTCATCCATAACCCAAATTTCATACCTTGGTAACTTCTCAAATTAATCCCCCAAATAGATAGTTTAAGCTATTCCAGTTTCAAAAATATCAAAATTACTAAAAACGGGACAAGGAAACTTACCCAATTAAGCCTTGAAAGTTTCTTCTCTCTCTCTTTTAGGGTTTCCATAAATTTTGGGGGTTAAAGGTGACAAAATAATAAGATGATATCTTTTATCATCTTTTTAATTAATTAATTATTTTAATTTCCAATTCAGTCCCTACTCTTTTCTAATTTTTCCATGGATGAGTCACCAAAAATATAAATATTTTTCTTTGATGGTCTAATTTTCATATAAGGACCTCTAGTTTTGAATTCCATAGCTATTTAATCCTTATAGCTACTAGAATTCAACTTTTACATTTTATGCGATTTAGTCCTTCTCGTAATTAAACACTTAATCGATAAAATTTTTGTATTGAAATTTTCACACGACATGTCAATCATAATATGTACCATATAATAAAATAAAAATAAACTTTATTTTCAGATAAAATTTGTGGTCCTGAAGCCACTGTTCCGATTTCACTAAAAAATGGGTTGTTACAAAGTTGTTTAACTCAATTACAAAATTAACCTTTTAAACATCACAAATTTCACTTATACCTAGCCATCATATTCCACTATCATTATTTATGGTCCAATTACCACATAAGGACTTCCACTTTAAAGTTCTATAGCTATTTAACTTTTGCATTTTACGCAATTTAGTCTTTATTTTCAAATTGAGCATGTAAACGGTAAAATTTCTTAACAAAATTTTTATACGATAGTACTATCATACTATAGGAAATAAAATAATCATAAAATAAATTTTTTTGACTTCAGATTTGTGGTCCCAAAACCACTGTTCTGATTTTACTGAAATTAGGTTGTTACACGCCTAGCATTTGAGGATTATTTTGCAAACTTTGTGCAAAAAAAAATTGTTTCAACAAGTTTAGAAAATGTGAGTTCTGACTTCGGAAAGTTGAATTTTTTGGACATGTTGTATCATCCGATGGCATTAGAGTTGATCCGAGCAAAATTTCAACTATCGTGGATTAGAAACTTCCAAGAAATGTATTTGAGGTTAAAAGTTTTCTGGGTTTAGCCAGATATTATAGAAGATTCATCAATGGATTCTTGATGATTGCTACACTATTGATGAGATTTTTGCAAAAACGTGTTAAATTTAAATTGTTTGGGAAATGTCATCAAAGCTTCAATCAGTTGAAAGCATTGTTAACCGAAGCACCGTGTTAGTTCAACCAGAGTGAAGTAAAGAATCTGTGATTTATAGTGATGCATCGTTAAATGGTTTGGGCTGTGTTTTGATGAAAGAGGGCAAAGTGACACTGTATGCTTCTAGATAGTTGAAATCACACGAAAATAATTATCTGACACATGATTTAGAGCTTATAGCTATTATGTTTGCTTTGAAGATTTGGTGACACCATTTGTAAGGAGAAAAATGTCATATTTTTACAGATCATAAAAGTCTAAAGTATTTAATGTCACAAAAAGTTTTGAATTTGAGACCGCAAAGATGGCTCGAGTTATTTGAAGACTACGACTTGATCATTGATTATTATCCGGGAAAGGCTAATGTTGTTGTTGATGCCTTGACTAGAAAGCCTCTATTTTCCTTGCCAGCTTTGAGCACATTGTTGATGTTGATTAATGATGGTTTTATTTTAGCTAAATTAAAAGCTAAACTGGCGTTTTTGCAGTAGATTTGTGAAGCTCAAAAAAGTGATGATATTTTGATAGCTAAACTGAAATAGATTGAGAAGACACCTAATTCATATTTTCATGTTGGTTTCAATGATAGTTTGTATTTCAAGGCAGAATTTGTGTTTCGAGAAATTTTGATCTCGTAAAGAAAATTGTACAGGAAGCTCACAGTAGTAGCTTATCTATTCACCCTGGTAGAAATAAAATGTACGACGATTTGAAATAGATGTAATGGTGGCTAGGTATGAAACTAGAGATTTTTTAGTTCGTATAGAGATGTTTAGTTTGTCAGCAAGTTAAAGCCGAGCATCAGGTATCTTCTGGTTTGCTACAACTAGTGATGATTCCAGAATGGAAATGTAAATATGTCATAATAGATTTCGTATTGGGATTGCATTTGTCACTGAAAATGAAAGATGTTTTATAGGTCATTATTGATCGTTTGACTAAGTCCGTACATTTCATTATGCTGCATAAAGATTTTTCACTTAAGAGATTAGTAGAAGTGTATGTCTTTAAGATCGTTAGATTGCATGGTGTGCCAGTTTTTATTATTTTTGACAGAGATCCACGATTTACATCTCAATTCTGAAGCAAGTTACATGAAGCTCTAGGTACTCAATTGCATTTTAGTACCGCATTTCATCCTCTGACCGACGGTCAATCTGAATGAGTGATTCAGATACTCAAAAATATGCTTAAATGTTGTGTTTTGGACTTTGAAGGTACCTGGGAGAGATTTCTACATTTGGTTGATTTGCATACAACAATAGTTATGAGTCAAGCATTAATATGGAACCGTATGAAGCTTTGTATTGTCGGAAGTGTCGAACTCCATTGTATTGACTGAGCTCAGTGAAAAAAAGCTTTTCGGGTTTGATTTCATGTGAGAAACTGCAGAAAAGGTTAAAGTGATATGAGATATTTTGAAACCAAGTTCAGATCAATACAAATCCTATATGGATTTGAAGAGAAAAGACATTGAATTTCAAATTGGCGACAAAGTGTTTTTGAAAGTATCACCCTGGAAGAAAGTTCTTCATTTTGGTCAGAAAGGAAAGCTTAGTCTAATGTTTATTGAGCCGTATGAGATCATTGAGAGAATCGAGCCAGTAGCTTACAAATTAGCATTGCCCTAAGAATTAGGAAAGATTCACAATGTATTCCATGCATCGATGTAACGACGATATCGATCAAATCCTTCACACTTGATTTCACTTGTTGATGTTGGGATTCAACCACATATGACGTATAGTGAAGAACTGAGCAGAATTCTAGCTCGAGAGGTTAAATAATTGAGAAATAAAAGTATAGCTTTAGTAAAATTTCTTTGGCAACATCATGGTATAGAAGAAGCTACTTGGGAATAGGAACAACCTATGAAAGTTTAATACCTGAACCTGTTTTCTGGTATGATTTTCGGGGAATGAAAATTTCTTTAGGGAAAGAGTTATAACAACCCATTTTTAATGAAATCTAAGCAGTGGTTTCGAGACCACAAATCTGATGTGTAAGTTATTATTTTATTATTATTTTAATGACTATGGAATATTCGAAAAGTCATATAAAATTTTTGTTAAGAAATTTGCATGCTTAATTTCGTGGAAATGACTAAATTGTAAAAGGAACAAAAGTAGAGTTCTATTAGTATAAGGAGTCAAATTGCAATGGAATTTAAATGTGAAAGGAATTAGATGGTAATTAGACCATTTATTTGGATAGTGGACATCCATGACATGGTTTTAATAAGTTATTAAGGTTAATTTTGTAATTAGGTAAAATAAGTTAATGTTAATATTAGCAAAAGATGAATTAAAACATTGTCTATAACACTCCTAACCCGTATCTATCGTCAAAACAGGGTTTCAAAACATTATTGAAACTGTCAAAAACATTTATAGATAAATTATGCAAGTTACTATTCAAATTTTGAAATCATTCGTAATGCCCCTTAAATGGACCCTTAAGGTCCAATACGAGCATTAGAATCAAGTCAGGACTAAATCGGAACCTCTAAGAATTTTTCGCGAAATTTCAAAAATTTTCCATGGTGCAGGGCTCACACACCCCTGTGGTCTAAGGGAAACACCCGTGTGACCCTAGGACACGCTTGTGCTGGAGGCCGTGTTTGACCCCCTGTAACTCCCTGAATTGTGCACACGGCCATGCCACACCCTTGTGTGCAAGCCTGTGTGGTTAATTAATTCAATTTGAAATTAGGTCTAGGTTTCACACGGCCAAGACACATTAGGTCCAGGTTTCACACGGCCAAGACACACTCCCGTGTTCTAGGCCGTGTAGCACACACGGCTGAGACACACGTCCGTGTCTCTGCCTATGTGCTCAATTCTGAGCATTTTGTTTCTCGAATTTAAGGTGCAGGGGACACACAGCCTAACTACACACCTATGTATCTGGCCTTGTGTCACAAACGGTCTAGACACACACCCGTGTGGACAAAATAAAGCCATTCCTAGCTTCATTTCTCACCCAAAATCACACCCATAACCTGGACTTGAATAACATATCCAAATACCAACCATTTCAAGCATTGAAATCAAGCAAATTCCATATTCATCATGGCATATCATTTCATCCATACATGTTTATAATCTTACCTTAGTTAAGTCCACAAGTAAGACATAATTTGATCAACTACTTAACATATATGTAGCTACCATAGTTTAACATTACAAGTATATTAAAACAAATCAATACTAGCCATTCCAATGGCTAGATTATAAGCATCATTTACATTTACATGCCAATATGGCCAATATATCCTATACATGCCATTACAACTATAATTGATTTACCATATTGTACCGACATGGGCCGATGGATAGTGTGAGTGATCTCCACCAAGCTTCCAATCCAACGAGCTTCTGATTTACTATAAAACAGATAAATAAAACTAAGTAAGCATAAAATGCTTAGTAAGTTCGAATAACATAGTACTTAACTTACCATTTTTTCTATTTTGAGGTAACTATGTAAGGCACATTCATTCAATTTGACCTTAAGCCCTACACGTATCCTCATTGCCCTTATTAATCACATATTCCATAACAACATCAAAAACATGTATGGGCTCAATAACAGTCAAGTTTCCATGCACATATGCTTTCCACAACATGTATAGTTTACATTACTATATCTCAAGTATATTTTCATATAATAGATCTCGAGTTCAATTATTTCATATCAAAACTTTACACATTTTACTCGAAATAGCAATGTCACATAAGTAGTATTACACTTAAAGTGTACAAGTCTATAACCAAAGATGAACATATTCATCAAAAGAATCCCATGTACAAATATCATCATATCATGTTTTCATATGTCAATTGTCATGTAACATCATTTTCATGGATTTCAGACAACTACGTGTAATAACTTATTTTTTATTCATGTCCTTTCATGTCAAGATTTTTACCCATTGAATTTGTTCGGAACATCGATGGATACACATGTAGTACACCCAAGGTGTACAATTCAGAATTTGTCAATTCATGTTCAATGATGCCTATAAGGTACTATTTCAGAGAATAAACTCTCGAGCCACACATATATATAAACAGGATTACCTATCTAGGCTAAATCCTTTTTATGACATATGCTCTAAGGAGCTTCATCTAGATTACCCATCCGGGCTAAACCCAACCCATAACATATGCTCGAGAGGACTTATATCAGGATTACCCATCTGAGCTAAATCCTTTCTGTAATGAGGTCAATAGGATTATTGGTCCGAGCTAAATCCCGTCTGCAACAAATCTAGGACCTCATTCATTTCAAGAAATCACATATCCATTGAATTTCCATTTATTCAAATGAAATTTAGCATCTTTCAAGCATTTTCAAGCATGTGGTCAATCTCATTTATTTATGCATTTATGCAATTCAAATGTTCACATTCAACTCAAGCATAAAATTTACATTTTTATCATTTATCATTTGTCGGGCATTATAATTGATCGGGCACTTTCATTTATTAGGCTTTAACGAGAATGTGATCATTTCACATATTTATGGCATTTATACAATTCACAAACACAACATTTAATTCAAGCATAAAAACATATACAATTTAGTTACACGAACTTACCTCAACAAATGTTCGTGTACATAAATCTACTAATCCGACATTTTCCTCTTTTCCTCGTTCTAACTCTGAATTTGGTCCATTCGGATCTATACGAGTAAACTTAACGCCAATTTATCAAATTTCACATTCATGTGGACTCAATTTACGTCCTAGGAAAAATTACCATTTTGCCCCTTATTTTTCCATAAATTTTAATTTCGTCCCTAGGCTCGGAAAATGAAATTTATGCAATTTACCCCTTATTCCAAGCTTAACAACAATTTCAACATAAATTTTAGAGCACATATATTCTAAAAATTTCAAAATTTTTCATCAATTTTCACCACTTTGCATTTTAGTCCCTAAATCATGTTTTCATCAAAAATCACTTAGTAAAAGTTTTTTTATCTATCAACAACCTTTCATATTCTACCATAAATTTCAAATTTTCAGCATATACATCCATGACCCATTTTCCATACTTTGATAACTTCTCAAATTGATCCGCCAAATAGATAGCTTAAGTTATTCCGATTTTAAAAATATCAATATTACTAAAAATGGGACAAGAAAACTTACCCAATTTGGCCAATAAAGTTTCTTCTCTCTCTCATAGGGTTTCCATGTATTATTTTTGGGAAGATGTTAAAAATGATTTTTATTTCTATTTAATTAATTTATTATCTTTAATAATTTCAGTTTCCAATTTAGTCCCTAGCCTTTTTCTAATTTTCCATGGATGAATCATCCAAAAGTATCTACTAACTTTTTTTTAATGGCCTAATTACCATACAAGGACCTTAAGTTTTAAATTTCATAGCTATTTGATCCTTCTAGCTACTAGAATTCAACATTTGCATTTTAAGCGATTTGGTCCTTCCCGTAATTAAACACTTAATTGATAACATTTTTGTATCAAAATTTTCACACAACATGTCTATCATAATACGAACCATATAATAAAATAAAAATAAGGGTCAGATTTGTGGTCCCGAAACCACTGTTCCGGTTTCACTAAAAAATGGGTTGTTACATTATCTTCCTCATTTTAAACCCTAAAGAACCAGCCACCATTGTTAAGATAGGGAGGAAGTTTTGGCTAAGTAAAACTACCTTGCATGTATGTAATAGCTCGGTTTAGCCAAATTAGAATAGTGGTTTCAGAACCACAAATTCGAGGTTGGAAGATTATTTTTTATATTATCTTTGGTGTTTATAGCCTGTGATTATATATGTGTAAAAGTTTCGTGAAATAATTTTAGCGTTTGAATGCTTAATTTGATAGAAGGACTAAATCACGTAAAATGTAAAAGTTACATTCTAATTGTTTAAGTGCTTATTTGCTATGAATAATTAAATTTGAAGTCCTTATGTTGTGAATAGACCATGGATAGTGGGAATTGACATGAATAGCCATCTATTATACGTTTTAATAATGTTTAAACAAAGGTTAATTTTCACACGACATGTCTATCATAATACAGACCATATAATAAAATAAAACTAAACTTTATTTTTGGGTCGGATTTGTGGTCCTAAAACCATTGCTCCGATTTCACTAAAAATGGGTTATTACAACTCTCCCTCTTAAGGAATTTTGGTCCTTAAAAATTTTACCAGTAAAGAGATTCCAACATTACTTTCTCATGTTTCTATCTGGTTCCTAGATAGCTTTCTTTATATCGTATCATTGTCAAAGAATTTTCACTAAAGCTACCTTTATATTTTTCATTTCTTTCACTTCACATGCCAGAATTTCAACCAGTCACACACTGTAAGTTATGCCAAGCTGACTTTCAATCTCTATTAGAGAAATAACAGATGATGGGTCTGATCGATATTTGCATAACACATATACACATAAAACATTATGAATGCTATAGAACTTTGATAATAATACCAATTGATACGAAATGGGCCCAATTCTTTTCATTAATCTTATATGACGTAATAAGCCACTAACTTAATTTGCCTTTACAGGCAAACTGGAGAGCTTTCTTCCATGGTGAAAATTTCAAAAATATTTTGTCGCCAATCTAAAACTATATTTCTTTTCATTTAAGATTCACATCGAATTTCTAACGATCAAATACTACTTTTAAACTATCTCAGATCACTTCATCTTTTTTCATTTCAAAGAATCAAACCTACTACATGTATCTTTTCTCACTGAACTCCGTCTAAAACACCAGAGTTTTATAATTGTAACCATATAAAGCCTTATACAATATAATTTTGTACTTGACTATTAACTATTATAATAAGCAAATTCAACCTAACGCAAATACATTTCTCAGTTACCTTCAAATTCAAGTGCACAACATCGAAGCATATCGTCCAAGATCTGAATCACATGTTCAGATTGATCATCCGTCTGAAAATGAAACACGGTACTAAAATGTAACCGTATACCTAGAGTTTCTTGTAACTTGTTTCAAAATCGGAATATGAGCTGTAGATCTCTATCAGAAATAACAGAAGCTAACACATCATATAATCTGCCAATCTCAAAAAACAGATTATTCAAACAATCTATCAAGTGGGACATCCACTCATACCAGGATGGAATGTGCAGGCTTCATCAAACAATCGACTATTACTCAAATAGTATCTTTCTTTTTCATAGACAAGTTTAATCCCAATATAAAGTTCATAATAAATTTGCCTCATTTCCATTTCGGTATCTTCGCTGGCTATAATCTTCCTGAAAGTTTCATCCTTATCTTGCTGATACATCCAACATTTAAACACAGATTCAGAAATACCATATTTCATTCTGAGCTACCAATACATCTTTTTCAAATCATTATACATTTTATCATTCCCTAGATAAATAGACATAGTACCACTATTGCAACACCTTTGGCCCATATCCGACGTTAGGACAAGGTTCGAAGTGTTACCGGACTTAACTCAAGCATACGCATATAAAATTGGGCCATAAAATTTCTTTTAACTTAAGACTTATCATTCACATGCATTTTTTCCCTTAAACGGGCTCACGAGGCCCAAAACATGCATTAGAGACGTTCGGGACTAAACCGAGAACTTAAGTAAAACTTGGAATATTTTATGCTTCAAGGCTCCAGACGCCCGTACACGTTGCGAAAATAATTTCAAAATTTAACTTGCAGTGGTTTTTCACATGGCGCCGACACGCCCGTGTCTTAGCCCGTGTCCAAAAACATGGACATTCTGCCAATTGGTCATGAACAAATTGAAGCCACATGGCCAAGGCACATGCCCGTGTCCTTCACATGGCTGAGACAAACGGTCGTGTCTCGGCCCGTGTGTTTACTACCATTCATACTGACTTGAAATATTTAGGTGCAGGGGACACACGGCTGGACAACACGCCCATGGGAGCAGACCGTGTGTCACACACGGCCCAGACACATGCCCATATACCTTGCCCGTGTGGACAAAATAAGACTATTTTACAAGCCTTTTTGTCACCCTTCACAACTCATGCATACACACATATTCAATGGCATACAATAGGGCATAAATGAGCACCTAAACATCCATAAGCATGTCATGATCATGGAAATTTCACATGCAACAAATATTATAGGTTTTACCAACCCTATAATCAGTATAAGCCAATACATTTGGCTACAGCAAATATCACACACTTTAATATTTAAACTCCTATACATGCCATGGACTCAAAGTACTTGAAATCATTTACACCAATAGCGATAGCTTGAGAGTGTGATAATATCTCTGGCGAACTCCAACCCGAGCTAACCTGGCAACACTAGAGAACATGGGAAAGGAAGGGGGGTAAGCATTACGCTTAGTAAATTCATATGAAAACAATAAGCAACTCATTAACATGTTTTTATCAATGTTCCCAACATATTCTCAAGTTCATGATAAGTTGTCTTCTTCTACAATAGTTAATAAAATATTTATATCTGGAGCTACAAAACTCCAAATTAAGTTCCATTAATTTTCCTTGTAACTAGGCTACCAGAAGTTTTGGTTTAGCCAATTAGTACAGTTTATTCCTCAAATTACCCCTAATTCACTGTCTGACGATTTCGACCCTTATGTACTAAAGTTTAATTATCTCATAGCCCAGGACTCGAGTAATGTTCCCATATATTTCTCTTGAAAATATACTCATTAAAGATTCTAAACATATAAATTATAACTCATAACTATTTTTTTTAAAATTTTATAATGATTTTTGCAAATCAGAATAGAGAATTTTGAAGTCATTCTCACTCTGTCTCACACAACTTCAAATATCTCATTATAAGAAATTATTTTGCTTACATGGTTTCGTTATAAGAAACTAGACTCAATAAGATTTAATTCCATATTTTATTCAGCTTCTAACTCATTTTCCACTATTTTTAGTGTATTTTCAAATTTACACTACAACAGTAGCCCAAAACTGTCCAAGCTAATTTACTCATTCACAATTATTGTTCACCAAATTAATACAACATCATTTTATCTATCATGGTAAGAACACATAGCTATGCACGAAAAGTATAGACCCATAATCTCAATGTCATCAAGTATCAAAGACTTATTCCAGATCATGCCATTTTCATAGTATTCACCAAATACTATATACATCATAGATTATCACATATCATGGCATTACTTATAAGTTTAGTGTACATACTTGTACAACTTGTAACATAACTCAAGTACATACTCACCAATGACTTACCTCATTGGAACCATTATCAACTCTTTCCTCGGATTTCCCGTTGAACACTTGGAATACTAATGGGTACACAGAAGATTGCACATAAGTGCTATATACGCAGCTAGACCACTCAATAGCGCGTAATATATGTAGCCAAAGCTACCTCATAACATGTAACACACCCATAATGAACTCGGACCACTCAATGAGCTCAGATTTATAGTTTCCTAGTGACATGTCACGTGTATCCTAGACTATTCCTAGGGTTCAAACAAGATTTTCCTTTCTCATACTTTGCATCTCTGTCATACTTGCTCGTAATGGCATCTCACTATGTTCATAACATATTCATACTTTCATGGCAATAATTGACATTTAAGGCATGTATCATCAAACACATCACATGGTAATAATAAAGCATTTAATTTCACACATTTCATATACCACATGTCATGTATCGTCATTTTCTTACATTTCATGTAATATTCTCCATGTCATAATTCCACACATTAAACAACATTCCATCAATTTTCCTAATATGTTAAATCATATAATATATGCAATATTAATAAGGAATGTAATGCAAACATAACTTTGCATTATTATTATCATGTGAACTTACCTAGACCCCAAATTGGTAAAAGAGGCCTAAACATCAATTTCTCGTTTTTCCTCGTTCTAATCCCGAATCTCATTTTTCATTATCTATAACATCACATTTAACTTATTAAAAAATATAATAATCAAATTAGTCGAATGTCACATTTTGACAAAATTTACAATTTTTCCCCTATACTTTGCCATAATTACCAAATTTCCCCTAGGCTTGTAAATGATTTTTATTCAATTTCTTTACTCTCTAAGCCTAGATGAACCATTTTCATAACTATAGCAACTCATAATTTCAACTATTTCACACATTTACAACTTGTTTTACAACTTTGCAAAATACCCTTTTTTAGTTGTTTTCATGCAAACTTCTTTCACAAAAGTTGTTTATAACACTACCAAGATTCATATTCTTCCATAAAAACTCAACAAACAACACATATGCATTCATGGAAAAACCTTAGACTCTTAATCATTTTTCAAAATAGTCCCCTCTTTTGAAAGCTCATGCTTTAGGGGTTCCAAAAACACAAAAATTATCAAGAAAAAGCATTAAAATCACTTACTATCAAGGAAGTTTCTTTGCTGAAATTTTGTAGCTCCAAAACCCTTTCTTTTCTACCATTTTCAGTGAAAGAGAAGAATAAAATTGAATGAAAAAGACAATTTTTTTCTTTATTCTATTTTATTACCAAAAAGTCATTTAAATCCCATAAAATATGGCTTTTTGACCAATATTGTCTCCCTTGGCCGGCCACCTGTATTAAAAAGGTTCTAATTGCCCTTCAAAGGCCCCAATTTTAATTATCTAGCTATTAGACACATTTAGGTACTAAAATATAACTTTTACCTTTTACGAGATTTAGTCCTTTTTCGAAATTAAGCTAGAAATCGCTAAAATAAAATTACCAAAATTTTCATGCACCTTTATAAACATGCTATATCATATAAAATAATATCAAAATAATTTTCTCCGGCCTTGGAATAGTGGTTCCGAAAACACTGTTCCGATTAGGCCCAAAAATCGGGCTGTTACAACTATGCTCATTCATGTAAAACTTTTTGTATAAACTCCAAATTTTCCGTACACAGACTCTGTCTCTGAATAACAGACATTTATCAGATCTATTCTAAAATTCTGAATCAGAAATTATTTCACACTGTATTTATTTAACTTACAACTCATTATTACTTTTTTGAGTTTTACTGATCTATTGTAAAATCATCGGTTTAGCTCTATACTCAGCTAAAATTGAGCTATTATCAGACAATCATAATCGGTATCCATAACTAGCAAAGTATAAAAAGATTTTCTACTCAGAATATCTATAACCACATTCGCTCTTTCCGAGTGATATTCAATTATCAAATCATAATCTTTCAACATTTCAAACCATATACGCTATCTCAGATTCAAAACTTTTAGCAACATCAGATACTTCAAACTTTTATAATCGGCGAATATATGACATTTCTCACCAAACAAGTAATGTTGTCAGATTTCAATACAAAAACAATAGCTAGCAATTCTAGGTCATGTATCGAGTAATTCTTTCCATATGGTTTTTAATTGTCTGAAAGTACAGGCTATTACCGTGCCTTACTGCATCAAAACTTAATCTAACCCCATTCAATAATACATTTATGTAATAACAAACTCCTTATTCGATTCAGGCTGAACCAGAATTAATACTTCGGTCAATAGAGCTTCTAACTGGTCAAAACATTACTGATATTTATTGGTCCATTCAAATATTACCTCTTTTCTATAATAACTGGGTCATCAATATAGCTATTTGAATTATTAACATTGAAGCATTGACTTTTTTCCAAAGTCACAACCATCAGATAGATTTTAAACCATTGTGCAATAATATGACTGACATTTCAGTTGTATAGATAAAGCAACACCTCAACATCAATAGTGCACCTCAACTTAAAAGAGGGAAAGCTGAAAGTGGTGCTCGTTAATCGGGCTTGTATGGCTAAAGAATTGATTAAAGAGAAAAAGAAAACTGAGGCAGAGACTAGAGATGCAAGGAAGAGACATTTAAGCAAGTCATTTCCATCTCAGTCTAAGAAATCGAGGGGCGTTTACTCCCGTTCTCATATGTCAGCTAGACACTCGTATAGTGATCGTAAGAAGCAAGATTCAGATTCTAAATCTCAGGCTATATCAGTGGCTAGTGTGGGTAACATTAGGTCTCCTCGACCAGAGTGCCAGCATTGTGGTAGAAGCCATTTTGGCAAGTGTAGATTGAACGATGGATCCTATTTTCGGTGTGGTTCTCAAGACCATTTTATCAAGGATTGCCTTGAGATGAACGAGAAAGAAAAATTTCAAAGTACAAGGCCAAGTGGCACAAATTCTAAAGGAAGACCACAGAAAAATTTTGGAATTGGGGCTGGCAACAAAAATTGTAACGAGAGACACCACAGTGAGATCAGAAGCTAGAGCTCCGACTAAAACCTACACCATACGTGCACATGAAGATGCATCTTCTCCTGATGTGATCACCAGTACATTTTCTCTCCACGATAATACTATTATTACTTTGATTGATCCTGGCTCCACTCATTTGTATGTGTGTGCATGAAATTGGTGTCTAACATGAACATACCTGTTGAGTCTATGGAGTTTATGATTAAGGTGTCAAACCCTCTAAGCAAGCATGTGATAGTCGATAAAATATGCAAGAAATGTCCCTTGATAGTTATAGGTCACTGTTTTTCGGTCGATTTGATGTTGTTCCCATTCAATGAGTTTGATGTCATTTTGGGTATGGACTGGTTGACACTCCATGATGCTATAGTAATTGTAGGAAAAAGGTTATTAAATTGAAATGTGAAAATGGTGAAACACTTTGGGTTAAATCAGATGAATCGAAGAATTTACCTATTGTAATATCCTCAATGTCTGCCCGAAAATGTTTGAGGAAAGGTTGTGAAGCTTATTTGGTTGTTATAATGAATGCTAAGGAGTCTGAGTTGAAGGTTGAGATAGTACCAATTGTATGAGAATATGCGGATGTATTTCCAGAAGAATTACCCAGGTTACCCCCTAATAGAGAAGTTGAATTTGGTATAGAGCTAATGCAAGGGACAACGCCTATTTCGATTGCTCCATATCGAATGGCTCCGACTGAGTTGAAGGAAGTAATGTCACAATTACAAGAATTAACCGATAAAGGCTTTGTGAGACCAAGCTTTTCACCATGGGGTGCTCCGATGTTTTTTGTGAAAAAGAAAGATGGATCCATAAGGCTGTGCATAGATTACCGGTAGTTAAATAAGATGACAATCAAGAATAAATATCTGTTGCCCAAGATTGACGACTTGTTTGATCAATTAAAAGGAGCAGCATGGTTTTCTAAGATAGACTTGAGATTCGGCTACTATCAACTGAGAGTTAAAGAGTTAGATGTGCAGAAGACTACTTTTAGGACGAGGTATGGTCACTACGAGTTTGTCGTCATGCCTTTCGGTTTAACAAATGCTCCCGATGTGTTTATGGATTTAATGAATAGGATTTTTGGGCCATACTTGGATAAGTTTTTTGTTGTATTTATCGATGAAATCCTGATCTATTCTAGAGATGAGGTGGAGCATACCGAACACCTGGGAATCATTCTATAGACTCTGAGAAATAATCAGTTGTACGCCAAGTTTAGTAGGACTAATTTTTGGCTTCGAGAAGTCAGATTTTTGGGTCATATTGTCTCAACCGATGACATTAGGGTTGATCCCAACAAGGTTTCTGCAATTGTTGAATGGAAACCCCCAAAGAATATGACCAAGGTTAGAAGCTTTTTGAGGTTTGGATAGTTATTACAAACGATTTTTAAAGGATTTCTCCATGATTGCTACTCCCATAACGAGGTTCTTGCAAAAATAAGTTAAGTTTGAATGGTCGGATAACTGCCAGCAGAGTTTCGAGAAGTTGAAGAAGTTATTGCTTGAGGCTCCAGTATTAGTACAACTTGAATCAGGAAAAGAGTATGCGATTTATAGTGATGCTTCTCTAAATGGCTTGGGATGCGTACTTATGCAGGAAGGCAAGGTTACAGCTTATGCCTCGAGACAATTGAAACCTCACGAGAAGAATTATCCGACACGAAACCTAGAGTTCGTCGCCATAGTGTTTTCCTTGAAGATCTAAAGACATTATTTATTCGGAGAGATATGCCATGTATACACCGATCATAAGAGTCTTAAGTACTTGATGACTCAGAAGGATTTAAATCTGAGACAACGAAGGTGGTTGGAACTATTACAAGATTATGAATTGATTATCGACTACCATCTTGTTAAGGCGAATGTGGTCGCAGATGCATTGAGTACAAATCATTATTTGCACTGAGAGCAATGAACGCCCAGTTGGCTTTGTCAGAGGATGGTTCGATTCTAGCTGAGTTAAAAGCTAGACCGACATTTCTCCAAGAAATTTGTGAACTTTAGATGAGTGACAATAAATTGTTAGCCAAGAGAACTCAGTGTAAATTGGGTGTTGAGTTAGACTTTCGGATTGATTCAGATGGTTACTTGAGGTTCTGGGGTAGGATTTGTGTTCCTAAGGATATCGAGTTGATTTAGAAAATTTTAATTGAGGCACATACTGGTTGTTTGTCGGTACACCCTGGAAGTACGAAAATGTACAATGATTTGAAGAAAATGTACAATGATTTGGAGGTATGAAAAGAGACATTTTAGAGTTTGTACCAAAAATGTTTAATGTGCCAACAAGCATCAAGTACCTTCGGGTTTGCTTCAGCCTATCATGGTCCCTGAGTGGAAGTGGGATCGGTTTACTATGAATTTTGTGACAAGTTTGCCGATAACTCTGAAGAAGAAAAATGCCGTATGGCTTGTGGTTGATCGATTGACAAATTCAGCTCACTTTATCCCGGTGCGAATGGATTTCTTACTTGATAAGCTAGCCGACTTGTACATTTCTAAGATTGTGAGGCTTCATGAGTGCCCTTGTCGATTATTTCAGATAGGGACCCGAGGTTTACTTCGAGGTTTTGGAAGAAGTTACAGGAAGCTTTGGGGACAAAGTTGAAGTTTAGCATAGCTTTCCATTCGCAAACTGAAGGTTAGTCGGAGAGAGTAATTAAAACTCTTGAGGATATGTTGCGTTGTTGTGTCCTGGAGTTCCAAGGTAGTTGGGAAAAGTATCTACCGCTGGTCAAATTTGCTTATAACAATAGCTATCAGTCAAGTTTGAAAATGGAACCTTATGAAGCATTGTATGGGCGTAAGTGCTGAACGCCTTTGCAT